>NC_056743.1:1582658478-1582765978 GCF_019279795.1 Protopterus annectens
AAGTTTTTGATATTTCTTTTCAGCTTGAAGGGTTAACAGAGGAACTATTGTAGCTAGATATCTGTTATACAGTTTGATTATTTCTCACCCTTATTTTTAATGAAACCAGTCTTTCAGTATATCTAAAATAAATTCTGAGAATGATGCATAGAGTTTGGAGGAACTTATGCAAATCATTAAGGTGAAATGTACCTAATGAATTAGCCTGAGAAGGAAACAGCTCATCTCCATCTCAGACTAATCCAGTAGGTACACTTCATTTTACAACATTAAAACATATGACAAGAAAACAGCACAATATTCTATGCAGCCGTAGGACTACAGTGGAAGTGCAGGCTGTGCTGATATTAGAACCCACTAAAGTAGGTATGATACCTCAACAAAAAATTGAAAATAGTTCTACATTTAAAGGTACTTACTGTTAAATGGAAAAATCTGTCTGCTATGACTTATTTATTGCTCTACTACTTTGTTGCACTTTTTTCAGGTTTTTATATCTAACCTTTCAAGTTCTGAATAGTCTTGGCTATACTAGCTTGGTACATTATTGTTGTTCCTGTCTCCTTGCTTTATTATTGTTGCTTTTCAGAATGAAGATAGATCGATTTTTCCTTCCTTCAGTTTCACAAAGGAAACTATCTGAAAAATAGACGGCAGAGTTTTGCTTATGAAATTAGGCTGATTGTGATCTTTTGCTTAAGATTTGGAAGATTAACCCATTCGCTATAATTTTGGCAATAGGACTGCTCCATTTCCAATTATACTCTGGATTTGGTCCTGTATTTATTAGAGGGGTTGTGAATTTTTATTTTGTCATACAAAGTATTAACACCTTTGCCCTGTTTTGCTATTAACAACTCATATTGTTCTGTTTTTCTATCAAATCCTGTTTCCAGTCCCAGATGACACATTATAGCAGGAGGTGTTTCATGGACTCTCATGGATTATTTATGATATTTATGGGGCAACTTAATTGTATTTATCTATAGCTCAGTTGCTTTGCCAGCATTTTAGTCTAATAATAGAGCAAATACCACATTACTAATGTATTAGTCATTACAGCGTCTTGGTTTTTGTTTGTACACTGCTTAGTGGTTAAACATTTAAATGTACTTGAATCCTTTCCTGTAAATCTTCAAGCCTCAACTTGCTAATATTACAAAGTTGTAGAGAAAAGATCAAAACTTTACACATTACCATCATTGGTGATGCACTAAAAGAAATCTCATTAGCACTGACTTTCTTTAATAAACATTGATAATCCCATTGAAAGGTGCAGAATTTAAATCAGTGAGTTAGACCTGGTCCATTTTGAATTGAGAAGTAGCAGGTTAGACAGTCTAAACTGTATAACTCAGCTATGATTTAATTATTTGCCATCTCCAGCACCCAGCTTTCAGAGACATAGTGACACCTTTCCAGCTTTCATTTAAGAAGTCTTTGAAGCTGTGGGTATCTTTGTAACTAACTTGATAAGGAATTTCATGATCTTAAATTAATTCACTATGTAATATGAAAGTATACCACTTCAAATCAAGTGCATTAACACAATCTGGAAAACTGAGTTAGAGAATAATGCAATGCAGTCTTATTTGAAAACGATGTTAGCTGTATCCCACAATCCCTGTTACATTAGATGATATCTTCTTTTAGCAGGTAGCCTTCTCTTCATGGAGTTTAGTCTGAATGCAGGATAATGTAAAAATTAATAATTATTCTGAAGCATGTTTTCCCTCCCTGTGATCTTCCACTCAGTGAGAAAAATCCCCATGGATCTGTTTTAATATGAACTCAGCACCGTTGCTGGAATCCTGATTGACCACACTGCTGTCCATTGGCATGTTTATGATGCAACATGATGGCTACTTGTTTGATTGTTACACGGTGTGAACTGTCTGAATGAAGTTACTTGCTGGTGAAATTCACTTTTCTCTGGGTTTAGTGACCTCAGAGTTTATTACATACAAAATGTGCAGACGCAAAGCACCCTTCCAGTAGTTCTGTGTGTGTGTGGGGGGGGTATCTTTTGTGTGAATGCAGGATTTAGGTTCTCTTCTTATTCATCTTCTCCAATTATGTGCAATTTGATATTCACAATTCTGATGTCGAACTTTTATATAACATCGATAAGTCGATTGATGTCTAACTAAAACATGAATATCAGTATGCCAAATTAAAGTGTTTCTCCCCCTGATTCCTGCTGGTCAGTGGGCAATTACAAAGTTGTAATTCATTTTGCCTATCATCATTATCAGTCTATCTACCACATACATAACCTTCCATCCCTGCCTAGGAGTACCCCTCTCCCACACCAAATTTTCATTTCGCCAGAATCCTGGGTACTGTAAAGCCTGTTTCAGCAAAATATTTTAAACAGCAACAATACTGTTGCATCCAAAGTGAATGTGCAGAAAGCTAGACTACAAAAAAATTAGATGCACACCATTTCATTGCAAGACTGCTAACTTACTCTCATTACATTGAAACAGACTCTGTGAAAACAAAAAGACTCAAAACAGCATTGAAACATGCACTGTAAAAACAGATTCAAAACAACATTCAAAACACAGTCCATGAAAACAGGCACACAATAACATTAAAATACACTAAATTAAAACAAGCAGACTTACAGCAAATGGTAGCTTCCCTTTAACATCAGAGAAAACTGGCTAGCATAAAAAAACTGTCAAGATATAAATATTAGCAACATGCACTACCCCCCCAACAATGAGGGGAGCCCCTGTTACTTGTATATTTTAACTCTAATCTGACTCCAACCAAACAAAAATGGAGAACGAATAGCATAATAAAAAATAATTGTTCCCCTGAAATCCAGTTAATGAACAACTTCATGAATAAACATCAATGTATCAAAACTGAACAGAATAGCTCCTAACAAAAAGTGGGTGAACACAATATATCATAGCTATCTGAAATATTAGTAACCACTACCTCTAAAGTTCCAAGCTCCAAATGTCAATTTCTGTTTCTGACCTCAAATGGGAAGCTGTCATAGTTGCTTCATTACTATAAGCAGACTCTCAAAAA
Source organism: Protopterus annectens (assembly GCF_019279795.1). NCBI lineage: Eukaryota > Metazoa > Chordata > Ceratodontiformes > Protopteridae > Protopterus > Protopterus annectens. Next base: position 1,582,661,527 of record NC_056743.1, read on the forward strand.
CATGCCATTGAAAAGAGAAATACTTAAGTGAGCAGACAGTGGATGTATCCATTTATTTGCAACAGTACAGGTATGTGCTCCTTACTCCTAGGGTGTTACAAAAAGGAAGGCATGTTCATTGCTGTTTCAGATCCACAGGGTCTACCCACCATGACAACAGCCCCACCACTGAGTCACTGGTGATCTTAACGTCCCTCCACTCCCATGCTAACTATCCATGTAATAATGATAGAGGGTCAGAGCTCACGTTAGGTTATCAATGGGACACTGAATAATTACATGGTTATCTGTTTAATTAGCAGTGTGCAGTGTGGGCATTTTATTCTGTAATATAAGCAAGTAGAGTTAATCCAAGGAGGAAGCACAAAATATCTTAGTTTTGTTTTCCTTGAGAGGAAAATGGCTATTTTAATGTCAGAGATAAAAGGATCATTACTGCAAAACTACTAATTATTCTACATTCTGCCACGTGGTCTAATTCAGAGGTGTAAGGATCATAGTTCTGCCACATGGTGTGCTTCAACATGCTCTTTGACAGATAATGAGGAAAGATGGCATACCCTCAAAACAGCACTTAACAGGTAGGAACTAATCATCTGCATACTGCTTTATATATATATATATATATATATATATATATATATATATGTAATCTACCCTTTGAGCCTGGGAAGTGACCCTGGCACAGGGCTTAGCTGAGATCATAGGTGAAGCAGGCAACTATATCAAAGAAGGAGCCAGGACATCCTCTCAGGAACAAAGAACAAGAGAGTTTATGCCACAGAAATTAAACATGTTCATGTATTAACAGGTGGCTCTCTTGAGTATCCAGCAACCACCAACTCTGCCACAATGAAGGCGTGTCTTGAAGAGTTAATAAGCACAGTAATTTGCAATGCAATGCTTAGAGTAAATCTTAGTGACAGTACACCTGCGTATTGAGATGATAATTCTTAACAATGTAAACATAGTCTTGGCAAGTGATAATGATGGTATCTACAAGGCAGTTATAAATGCCATTTAACTGAGCCTTTAGTTTGCAGCCGTTTAAAGAGGAAGCCAGTACAGATTAGCAGCTGCTGGAAAATGGTATATTTACGTAGATATGATCTCTTTTGATAATACGGTTGTACAACAAGGCTGAATAACTGGATGACATCTAGCCAGAAATGTTGAATGCACAGGGGACTGTCACCATATCATAGTTAATTCAACTTTTCTCTCTGGAATGACAAACTGAGCTGGAAGTTTCTATTTTCCAAAAATTGGGATAAAAGTATGTGCTTCATTTATAGTGGGATAGTGTTCCTCAGCCTCCCTAGAAAAGATTATGCCAGGGATCTAAAAATGAGACATCATCCAGTAGATATGTCTGTGATTCAGGAGAGGCACTGTGAAGTCCATCTTTGTAACTGCAGATCAAGGCTTTCTCCTTGCATGTACGTGTGCAGTCATGTGAGATCACCAATCCTGCCTACATATATTTTGCAGGCCTGGAAAAGGCATATGAATGCATATAGCAGGCTGTCTTTTGGAAGAGTCTATAACAGCACACTGGCCTGGGACCAAAGCTGTAGGTCATTCAGTGCTAACATTTGTAGATGTTGAATTGTTTTCTTCAGGTGACAGGGCTCACATACTTGAAGTGGAGGAGTTTAGTTCTCTTGTTAATGAATAAAGGTAGGAGGATAAGAAGACTGTGGATCAGAATGAGGCAGTGGTGCCACAATTAAAGGTGCTGTACCACAGTGTGCAGAGTCTTTCTGTGTGTGCATATTGGTGTCTGTATGTGTATCCTGGTGCATGTTTGTTTATGAAAGTCAGCTCATATGTGCACACTCGTGTGACTGTATGTGTACATGTATGTGTGAGCTTGTATGTGTGCATGCAAGACACCTCTCAACTGTCTGGAATTTCACAGAATGTCCAAATTATAGCCTTATAGTTTTTGGTATGTTCCTCATGAAATTTGTGCTTTTCTGCCAAGTCATTGAGGACTTGAAGTCACTAAATAACAACATTTATTTGAATTTCAGACTTCATATACTTCATAAAATGCATGCATGATATTACAAAACATGTTATTCTTGCAACCTTCTAATTTTATAAGAACAATATTTAAAATCTGTCCCTGATTCTGGGTCTTTATCCCTTCTGTTTGGCTTTGTCCAAATTATAGCACTAACAGATTGAGTGCTATGCATGTTTTAATGTGTGTGTGCTTAGTGGTGATGTGATAGCTGCGTCATATAATATACCTTTCAACTTCCTATTCAGTCTACATCCCCATTTATACATATGGTCATGGGCTTTGTACAGTGACTGAAATGACGAGATCACACAGTTACAAATGGCAAAAGTTATTTTCTTTCTTCAGCTCTATGGGCTCACTCTCCATGACAAATCAAGGAGCTCAGTAATTTTTAAGGAACTTGGGGTACAGTAGCTACCCATTTAGGTTGAGAGGAGTCAGCTGTGGTGGTCTGAGCATTCAGTCAGGATCCCCGTGCATGCCCCCCATGGAATATGTACCAGATACTGAGCCTTGGGAAGAAGCACCAAGGTAGACCCATTATTCACTGGAGCTCACCTTACTTGGAAATGTTCATAAATCCCTCAAGATGAGATGGGTCGGTTGGATGGAAAACTCTGGTCTTCTTTTCCAGCTTACTCAACTGGAACCCTCATCAGTGCAAGTAAAAAAAAACACTGGTGACTGGATGGATGGGTTTGTTCAATGGGTGAGCCTATTATGAATAAGTGACTCTTTTCGATAGTGACCTGAGACCTTTATCTGATTAAGTAACTTGTGTGCAGTCACACAGTTTGCAAGTTTAAAAGTAAATAATCTGCAACTATCAAATAAAACTCAATAAAAGTAATCCCTGAGATAAACTCCTGTACAAATTTAATTTTCAAGCAGACAAGTATTCGGGCATAGCAAACAACTGTTGTTAAAACTAATCAAAGAAAAAAAGAAAAAAACAAAGGAAACTGTTACATTTATTTATTTGTTTAAATTAAATTTTATTTAATTTTATTTATGTTTTGCTGACCAGCTTAGCCCCACTACAACTGTGGCCTATTTTCAGGGGAGTCTTAATTTGATATTCATACTGATTAGGGGAAACTGAGCCAGGACACAAAATTCCTTTACTCTTTTTGGTGCATGCTGTGGTATCTTTTACATCCATCTGACCTGCCACTACGTTTGGCATATGGGACCTTGAATTAATGTCTCTTGCAAAGGCTGACACACCCAGAAATGCAGTAACCCTCTAATGCTGTACTGCAAGGTGATGATAGAAAAATGAATCCAATCACCTTCTGTTGTAGGACTAGGACCTCAGCCTTCTGGTCTTCCTACACTACATGTAAATGATGATATTTCTGTTAGATAATGTTTCATTGTATTCTGAAGGCAGACTTTAGGATTGTTTTCTTTTTTAAATGGCAAAGTATAGCAACCTGCATCAGATAGTGTTTGCTTTTCACTTCCTTCTGTTAACTAAGACGGAGTAAAGAAGGGTGATACTTTCTTCAGAATGTTCGTCAGGAAGCAGCCTAACAGGAGGATGCTTCCAGAATCTCTTCTATCAAGAAGGAGAAAAGATCCCACCCAATGACCCAGACTTGGTTTTGGTACCATGGTCACTGGTACTAAAAGATTGTTTACTTTTGTGCTAAAAGTTTGAGCAATCTCACTCTTCTACCGTTGAGTGTACTGCCATTAACGAAGTCTGAAACGCAAAGAAACTAAAGTCCTGAATTGTAGTGCTGCATTTTCTCTTCAGTTTGAAATACGCAAACATTTTCTACCAGCATTGCCTAGTAAGAGATCAGATATTTAAAAATTATTCAGAAACCCACGTGTTGTGCAAATGTTACTGCAGGTGTTATCTAGATAAAATCAAAACCATTGAATACTACCACCACTATATTCCAAGCTATGCATCCAAAATAGCTGTATCTAGTATCCCCCACCCCTACTATGAAATCCTGGAATTTATATCCTTCTGTCTCACCTTGTGAGTTGAGGCAGGTGGTTACAAACTGGAAAATGAATGCATGCTCCTGAATAAGTGAACGCTTCATTAGGTGGCCAAAGCTAAGAGAATGTGGCTCTGTGTTGAAACCTGTGAACATACTGTAATTTGCTAATCTGCAAAGCAATGCATCTGACATTGGGTGATCAGTGGGTGGAGTTTGGATTATTAGCAATCCCCTAGGCAACTCATACGGGCAGAGCTGAATGGTCACAGGGGGCTGGTGATGCAGTATGACTGTATATGTGTGGAAAGGGTTTCTAGTTCAGGGGGGGAGAGATTATTGTCTTGAAGTCTGTTAGACTAAACTATTTCTCAGACTAAACACTTGAATGTAATATTATTTCCTTCAGAATGATTATGTAATGATTTAAAATATTTAAACAGATTTGCTTTTCATTTCATGTCTCATATGTTTTTTTATGATTAATTCATAGTTGCTGTACAGATAATGTTGTGTCTCATTTAATTTTGTTTGACATGCTTCTGTTTCTCCATACCACAACACCTTTTCACATGGGTAAAGTAGAACATTTATGAAATAATTTTATAAAGAAATGAGATTTTGTAGGATAGAACAACCACTTTTTTTGTCAAAATAAAAGCTTACTCTTATAGAATTTGAGTTGTTTTTGTTGTTTCATATAAAATGAATTCACTTTATATATAAAACAATTGCTATATGCAACTATTAGAGGAAAGTTAGGAAATACTTTTTGTACTAAAATCTCTGTACATTTGCCAATTTTCATGTTTTTTTTTTTGCAGGACACAACAGCCCATATAAGTACTATCTTGCCTGGCTCCACTATTGTTACTGCCACTGTTTCCATCTAATCCTATAAAATCCAAGAAATTCCACAAAAACAAATATTTGTTCTAAGGAAGAAGGAGGCTGGATGGAACCTGCTAAAAATGAGGCTGAGAAGAGGCAAACTGAATTGTTGTAGTGAAGGATTCTAGATTCATAATGATAAGCAGTCTAATGGCAGAGGGATATGGTCAGTAAGACACACTCAACTGCTAGGTTTGATTTCATCAGTAGCCACTAGTAAACTGCATGATTCTTTGCAAGTCATTTAACCAAACAATGTGACTGGGTTGCCTGCAAAAACAGTCACATACACTGATTAATCTAAGCGGGTTAAAAAATGAATACAATTTCAAATAAGTAAATGGACAAACCAATTAGACAGTTAATGCCTTTGTGAGGCATCATCTATCATGGGCAAAATTAAGAACAAGTGTGAAAAAAGTGACAAATAATGTGAGTTGCCATCTGATTATAAAGATAATGCTGTAAATCAGTACCAAATAAATAAATAAATAAATAAATCTCTATGCCTAGTGACAAAAGAGGCAGATATACTACTATTTGTGGTATTATAGAACTAAAGGGTTCTGATGGTATAACTTTGACTACCTGGCAGTATTGTCACTCCTGAATACGAAATAGCTTAAAGTATCAGTCCGCATGGGAAAAACACAGCTCAGATGTTCACACTTACAATACTGGAACATAATCTCAACAAGAACTCAAATAGTATTGCACTTAGATGCCAAAGACATGGAGATTATGAACATTTAGAAGCAACTGGCCTTTTGAAAAAGAGTAACTCAGAACAGCCACAGTCGGGGTGCTCTGTTGATGTACACAGTCCCTCACACCCTGCAGTTGTTCTGCAGTATGGAGAAGATGACCAAAAGTTAATACAGACAATAACGATTTAGAGACTGTGTTCTGGATTATATGAATGAGCCAAGAGGGAAAAAGATCCATATAAAGTTAGGAGGAAATGTATGCAGGATAGTATTCTTCTAAGATGTTACCTGGTAAGACACTATTTCAGTTAGTTTAACATTGGCAATTGGAATAGGAACTGTCCTGGATACTAAGTTTCCAAAAGTATGTACAATAAAGATAAAGGAATCACCATTATAGATAAAACTGGATGTAAACTCAGTCAGGGATTGTCCTACATTGTGGAATGGTGTCATGCAAACAGGACAAAATAATGTCATGATTAAACAATGAAGAGTTAAAGAAATGGAGACAACTATGAGGCAATACAAGTGAGAAAACTCTAATGGGGAAAGTGAGGTGAAGAGATAAGTGCAGGACTACATTTAAGAAACAAAGATTTGAAATATGGAGCAACAAAACAGTATGATGAAGACCACAGGTTCTAGCATTTTAACTGTAGTAACACACAGACTGAATGATATAAATTGCAGTTCCACTTTAATAAAATAATAAATATGTAAAAACAAAATATCACAGTAAGGGTTTTAATCCTCCAAGTGGACTTCTTCAGACTGGGACAAACATGAACAATCATGTAGTGCATGGAGAGCTGTGATTCTGCTCCAACAGAGGCAAAAAGACAAACTAGTTAAGCGCTTTAGTGGCATGAGACTAGATCTTAACAATTAATAAGCACCCCCATGCACTGCTAAGCTCAAGTCTCATGCTAGTCACTATGAATTGACAGTACTGGCCAGCAAACGACAACACCAGAACTCAAAAACAGCTTTGTTTCCACCTGTTATGTCTGTAATCTATCCCTGGCTTTGTGTCAAAATATTGCCATGATGCTCTCTGTTTGGCAATGCTCTCTAGGTGCTTTACCTGCTTTAAAAGCAAGCAAAATACTTTGCACTATTATTTTCTTGTTTACAGTAAATAGTAGTACAAGGAGGAGATAAAGCTTCATACATTACAAAGAATTATGATTGGGTCTTTAATTGTAACCTAGTATTATGTGTTCTCAACATGAATGCCAAGATTCACCTCTCGTGCTTCACTCTTGAGGTGATTTTCTTGGCATCCATCTTTCAAGCACATAATAACAGTTACAATTGGACACCTACTGAATATCCTCTATACTCATTTTATGCAACCTGCAAGGCTGACATGTGAATAAAATAGTCATGTGAGCAAAGTAAATAACCAAATAGTCAGAGCGTCATTTTTTTGCTTGTTTCCATTGGGCTCAAGCTGACTGAAACACCTTCAGGTCATGTTTTTTGTTTGTCTGTTTGTTTGTTTGTTTGTTTGTTTGTTTGTTTGTTTGTTTGTTTGTTTGTTTAAAACAACAGATGCTCAATTATTCCATATTGCAATGAAAATACTCCCTTAATGCAACAGCAAATTAGGTTGTGCAATGCGAATGCAGATAATATTTTACAAGGAGTTTTAGGTGCCAGAGAACCCTGTTTGGAGACAGAAAAGGTACACATGATGCTGTGACCCCCCCCCCCATGCACTTTTTTTGACATTAGAAAACCACTTGCTTAAAATTAAGATGCTATGATGGGATAAGTTTGTAACAGTGTGTTGCCTAAAAGGATGCTGAGAAGACTTAGAGCTCAGAGACTTCCTGCAGGTACTGGTTATTCCATTCAGTGAACAGAAAGCCCTGAATTTAAAGACAAGGCTTATGCAACTGGAAATGCTAACCAACTTTAACAAAAATGAAATGAGAACATTGGAAAATAACCCTTAGAAGTTAAACACTGACTTAAAAGATAAAATATTGACTTCAAACTTTGAATCAAAACTGGCAGTGGTTCAAAGTAAAATATTGAAAGAAAATGCCATACAAAAAGCAAAAAAAGTTGAAATAATTTAAGAAGGATTGAGCCAGTTATGAAGAAGACAAGGAGTATGGGGATATTCCTCATTCTGTCGAGCGGAATGAAACTGTCACAGTGGGAAATGGGACTAGAGAAGAAAAAGAACAGGCAGAGAATGAGGCTGTGTTTCAGAAATCACACTGATAAAAACCCAGAATGTCTCTGCATTTAGTGCAGCAAGTAGAAAAAGGACAGCAGCTATAACAACATCTTTCAGGTCAATTTTAAGAGTGAATGCAATAGAATATCAAAATCCTTCCTGGAGGAGCACACAGAGTGTTCAGGTGTTACAGCTGAGGAAACATGGTCAAAGGATGTGGCTGCCCAAGCCTTACAAAGAGACACAGCAAAGCAAAGCAAGGTGGCCACATAGGAACAAAAAAAAGACAACAACAGAAGATTTTGACAAATACCCCAATGGGCTTTCACTGATTGGGGAATATGCACTGGCTGACGATCTATCAGAGCCTTTCAGGATTATAAATGTATTGAGTCTTGTTCTGTCAATGTGGGAAGCAAGGGTTTTGGGTAAAGGCTTCTCATTTGTACGATCTCAGAGGAGCAAAGTGTTTATGTGTTTGATTTTTTGAGAGAGTGCAGTCATTAATTGATCTTGAAATTGTGTTGGAATCAGCAAGGTGAGATCACATCTGATGAGGCAGCTAAGACTTCTAAAAAATTAAATATTTCCAAACCCTCTCTTAAGTCTCACATTTGTCAGCTTTCTTAAAGGTCTGTAAAGGAGAGATTAGACAGCTGTCCTACACCTCCATTAACATAGACTACAATCTGTCAGAGGAAGAACATTTAGCACTGCTAGTTTTGAGGTGGAATAAAAGTATTAAAATATTGAAGGGTGACCAAGGGTATGCACTAGTCCTGCTGGGTGCTGGGGGGTGCACTGCCAAAATGCTCATCCTTTTAACAATGAAGATGACTATGGCAAGACAAATATGTGCAATGTCAAGAGAGCATTTAGTCAGACTGATGCCTTTCTTCATGAGTTCTTCAGGATCTAAGCAATAACGGCACAGAGAATTATCTTACTGTAGAAAATGCTCATTTGTGGTATATTTATTGGCTTCTGAAAGTGCATAACAATGTTTCAGACCTCAGCTTAATGTCCTCAGACTCAAGTAAAGGATCTAAGCCCGAACCATAGCAGTATTTTTTAAGAGGTTCATTACCATGGTTGTCCAGCAAACTGACTTCTTCATCGAAGATTCCTTCAACTTTATACAAAAGATGAAAAATGTGATTCTGAGAGACTCAGATTTCTTGTAAACTATGGATGTGAAATCATTATATTCTGTAATCACTAAATATGAGGTGTTGGAAATGGTATCCCATTAGTTATATAGGAAGTCTAACTTACAGGTTCAGAGGCATGCCTGTTAAAAGAAATGTTAGATGTGGCACTGTTAAATAGTTTTGTGTGTGTTTTCAAGGTGAAATCTTGTGACAAAACAATGGTGTAGTGATGGATGCAGCTATGGCCCCTGATTATGCCAATTTATACATGACCACTTGAGAAGAAGATCATTTTTTTGATGTATTTATATGTCATAATGTTATATTTTATAAAAACTTTATTGATGACATTTTATGGTTGGACTAGGTCAAAAGAAATTTTTCTGAACTTTTTTACTGCATTAAAGCAGGTCAACGAGCACATGAAATTCATTATGATGTTTAGCCAACATTATTTTTTTTTTAGATTTACTTTTGCAGAAAAAGGAAGATGCTCATTAGACTATAGCTAGAGGAGTTTATTACTGAGTATATGGAGCAGTTTGTTTTACTTGGTTGAAGCTTCAGTGACCGAAGTCTCAATGAAAAGTCAGAGAAGCCATTGTTTAATCCATTTTATAACACTGTTGGGATGAGATACAGTATCAGAATAAACAAGATGAAAGATGGGGACAGAGAATAAAGCAAGGAACTGATAAAAGCAGTAAGGAAGACAGATATCATGGTGTTGAGACATTTGAAACCAAAAGAAAACTAATACATCTTAGCATAAAGTGTTTCTGAGTTCAAATAAACATAAAACCGGCATGTTGCCCATAGAAAAGTGAGAATTTCTTAATTTAGAAAATGGAGCTGAAAAGTATTATGTATTAGGACCATTGATCTGACCCGATGCAAATAAGCATCCCGCATTTGAATTTTTGTAAAACACATTTTGTGTCTGTTTGATGTGACGGTGCATGCTTGTACATGCTGCAGTATATTAGAATTTAGGCCCATAACCTGTTGACTATGTGTGATAGTTCCTTCTTGTGTTCCTGGTGAGATAACTTGCAAGGCAGGTAGATTTGCTTGGTTTGCTGGAGTATCAGCTGATTGAGTATAAAGTTGCCTGCTGGTTAATATGGTTGCCTCATAAGTGTAGGTTTTGATTCTGACCTGCAGTTACTATTTTTAAGGAGTTTATATATTTTCATTGTGCCTTTATGGATTTTCTCTACATTATCTGTGCTCCTTTCTCCTGCCACAAACATGCAGGTTGATTGCTGTCTCAGATGTATCCGTACACAGTACCCATGTACTTGCAGCTAAAAACATCTGCAAAAATCCAAAAACTTACTTGCTTAAATATATACATATTAAAAATAGATTTAAAAATAAATATAACATTTTGGAAGCTAATATAACTCCTTTTCTTCTGAGCATTCTTTCAAGACTTGAAAGCACTATGTCAGAAAATAAAGTCAAAGACCTCAGGTGTATTATTTTCTACCAGACAATGTAGTAAGTAAATATAAACTGGTAACAGAAGACTGCATCAGAAGTACAGTAAAAAAGTGGGGAACACAAGGGAGGCGCTCATGCAGAAAGGAAGCAAGCCATAAGAAGTGTTATAATATAAAACTGAAATGTAAAATCTATACTAATAAAAGGGTGAGATTGACAGTTAAGGCGTTCATAAGTATGTTTGTTAAGAACATAATGGAATATATATTTGGAGAATGGGTTGAATGTTATATAAAAATTATTCTAAATATAATGACTGTCTCATGGTATCCAGCTTAAACATGAGCAAGGCATCCATCTTTTTGTCATCTCTAATTCAATGCTATCCTGAATTTTAAAAGTGAAACCATCTTGAGGAACATTTGAGCAGCTGATACCAGCTTACTTTTCTATGAGATGATGTAGGCTATAGATGCTATGTGCCTTCTTTCTGGTGGAGCATGGAGGCTGGACTATATGCCAGTGACAGTTGTCACACTCCATCCAAGATATCAAGCTGTCCATGACACTACAGTGACCCCATAAAGGCTGCTGCCAGTCACGAGTTTAGATATTTGGTACGACAGACTTTGAGGTAATTTGATTTTAACTTATAGAACAAGTAAAGATTTATTTCTGTGTGAGGTTTCAGGACATAATTTCATCTATTCATTGTCCTAGCAGAATTTTAACCTTACCTTGAAAAAAAAAATAATTAACTGGAAGTGTTTTTAAGAGAAGGATGGAACCTTTAGAGAATACATTTCGAGCTGTTCTTAAAGCTGCTCAGAATGTTGAATATTTTAAATTTAAACCTGAAAAATATTTCAGAGATCCCAAATAGGCTATGTAGTCAGGCTGTTTTTTTTTACTTTCATTTTTGAAACATAATTTGCATATACGTATTATGAACAATGGGTAATTATGGGTAATTACACATGGGCAGTTGCCTCTGATTGTCGTGCTGGTGCTGCTGTATATTCTGCCTTAATGAGCCCCTTGTCTACATCCCAGGGAAGTGCAAAATCTCCTCAACTAAGAAAGTATCAGAGGACCTTGGATAATGCCATTCTCAATTCCTGTCTCCTGTATTTTAGGGTATGGAATGAATGAAGCCATAATGACAAAGCATACCACTATTATGCAAACTACAACTTGGAAATGAAACATAAAGCAATTTATTTATAATATAGCAATTCCATGCTGCAGGAACTGCTATGTCATGAATAAATAGTTTTATTTTTTCATTTCCATGTTTTCATTTAAACAATATTGAATGAATGAGTGTATGGCGGGCAGGGCCTGCCTTTGGTCAATTGGTGCTTTAGGCAAAAGGGCTCCACAGCTCCCACCACACCACCTGGTGCCCCCATTCTGGTCTATCTACACCATCCAAATGACTGGAAAAGCACCCCTGCTACAGCGGCGCCCTAGGCGGCTACCTAGTTGGCCTATGCCCAAGGCCAGTTATGATGGGGGGTGATTAGCAGAAGGTTGAAGATATTAAAGTCAGCATTCACTGAGGAAAATGTTATATGATAAGACTAGTGAGCAAACTATGCATTTTCAGAGAACTTGCACATAATTTTTCATGTAAGACAATGAAAAAGAAAAGCAAGGAGAGGGCAGTCGTTAGGCTGCATAATAACAGGCTAATGTGTAATAGGAAATCAGTTACATCTTTAACAGTAACGTCTGTTACATCTTTTTTCAAGGAAAAGTCATCTTTGTCTGAAAATGTAATCAGAAAGGAAAACACAAGTGATTCTGAAACAAAGCTCCTCTGAACATGTGCTTGAGGGTAGGAAAAGATTGTAGGCACCTGCTGATCTAGCATATAATGACACGTGAGAACATTTTCCAGCAGCAGTTTAAGGATTTCCTTGATGACTCATTGCTGAATTACACTAACCGGTTGAATGATGGCTAGAAAACCTTCCAAATACTGAATAGATGATAAATAAGGTGTGTGCAGTTTTTTTCCCCAGCATCTGGAATGAGAATGAAACCTTATCATGTAGAAAAGAGATTTTCTAGATTATGGAAAATTTTGAGTTTATTCAGGCTCTTACAAATTAATCTCATTAGAAAGGGCACACAATGTGTCTAATGTTTAAAAAGAGATGGAGCCAAATGTATTGGTTAGACCATAGCCTGATCTATTTCAATGTAAGGTTCCCCTCGTGACAAAAAAATGAATTGGCTCAGTATATTGGAGCTTGCATAGTGTTTTAGGTAATAACCTAATTATGTTGTTGGATCAAGGCTTTCTGCACTACAGCACTAGTGATCCTTAGTGCTTATTGTTAGTTTTTAACAATGCAGTTACAGGTGTACACTAGTTAGCCTCAAATCATGCACACAGTATATCTGTTGGGATTCATGAACACTGGCATGCACTGTGATTTCACATGACTCAGTGGACAGTCAACAAAACTGTGTCTGCATGGAACAGACTTAGAGAGAATGAATACTTTCTTCACTACCGGTTGTAAGGTTCTTATAAGAAGACAGTCCCCCAGATTCATTATCCTTCCATGCAGGACTAGCTTAGTCCTGCATGGAAGCAGCCGTTTAGGAGCAGGATGGTAACACACCATGCATATTAATGAAGGCGCGCTGCCTGAGCTCCTAAATGGACATGGAGCATGTACGAGTTTAGAGGGCATGTCTGAGAGAAGAGCTCTCAGAATATACATGCCCATGCAATCAGTAACAGCAGTGTAGGATTAAGAATGAGCGAGACCGCTCATAGGTGTTTGCATACCCACAGCAGCATCCCCCCAAGTTTATAAGACCAATAGTTAAAACATGAAATATAAACAAGTTCTCTTTTTTTTTATGAAACGTATTAAATTTAACAGCAGGTGCACAGGTTTCCCATCACTTAGTTACTTTTAATGCAGCTTAAATGGCACAAGAGGATAAAAAGCAAGATATATGCAAATTAAGCAGTTTAGCAATAGTGTAGTAGGCAGATCATTCGCCTTATAAGGAGTCATTCATGGTTCGAGTCCCACTCCAGTACATTCCATTTTCCATGTCAGTTCACTTTATGATCAATATTTTTTGTTGAATAACCTACTAAATAACATGTATTTGTGAACTAGAGTACTGCATTTAATGCAGATGTGAGATGTTATTGTCATAATGTTGAAAAGTCCACAGATAATCACAACTGCCCCATACAGTATATGTACACAGGAATCACGGATACAAATGGAAGGTAAAATGTGTAATGAATGATAAATCTATACAGTTTCCAAATCGACCACCTTCCCAAGAACTATTTGACATTACTGTCTAAATTAGTGTGGTGGTAAGTGGGAGTAAGCATTATTAAGCAAGAGTAAGCATACTTAAGCAGTAGTAAGTGGATAAGCCTGTTTGTGTGGGGGTAAGCAATCCGCACACAGGTTAAGCAATATTGAAGCTAACTCTTTGTAAGTATATTTAACCGAAGGTTAGCATTGCTTACCTTCGCCCAAACTTGCGCAAACCCACTTACAGTTGCATAAAAGTGCCTTAATCACTCTGCATGCATCAGCCACTGTTCTGGCCAGAAATAAAATAAATAGCTTTTGCAGGTCTTGAACCCAGGACCTTATACACTATAGTCACTGAAGTTAACCACTAAGCCATCACAGCAGTACATAAAGTTGAGGTATCACCAAACAGATTCTCAGTAAAGGAAAATCAAACTGAACATGTGAAAGGAATCTATATGCAGTTTTATGTTGTATAACCTACTACATAACATAAATATGTGAACTGGAGTACTGCATTAAGCCCAGATGTGAGGTGTCAACACAAGGACCCTATACAGTGAACATAAACATGAATCATGGATACCAAACACATATATAACATGCAATGAATAATAAATCAATGCCAAAATGCAAACATAAAACAACTTAAAAATTAAGCAACGCTAAGCATTGAACAGCCTTGGTTAGCAGGTGTAAGGAATGTGTAGGCCAGCTACATCAGTTTGCCCATTGGCATACCCCTTTAAGCAATGCCAACCTTAGGTAAGCAGGTTTTCCCATAGCTTAGCATTTTCAAAACCATCCAATCATGGCAAAGTGCAGGAAATCAGCCCTATTTAAACCCAACAGGTGGGAATACATCTCATAACTGGTTGCAGCTTCCTCCTGTAGGCACTATGTTTGGTATGGGAGAGGGTGTGCATTTTTGGGTGCAGCGCTGGGGCATCAAGGAGTCCAGAGTCATAGCAGGACTCCTTGTGAAAGAACATGACCAGAGACTGCTGCAGGGCCAGTACAAGGGTTCCCAATAAAAAGCGGAAGCCTGGGACCATCTCACCCATGACCTCACCAGTGCCACTGGCATACCCCGAACTGGTGAGCAGGTCAGGCATCACTATGCCGACCTGAAGTGGAGAAAGGGGGATCTCTTGCATCAGTGGATCCAAGAGGCTAGGAGGACAGGAGATGTCCCAGCTGTGTGTATCAGTCCACTACCTGTTTAATAATTGTCAGCTCATGTATATTATGGATAGGTATGGCTAAATATTCCTCTTATGTCTTTCACAGTGGCAGATGAGTGGGCTGTGAACCAGGAAGCCCATGCCTGTAGACTGCAGTGGTTGCGACGCCAGGCAGGTTAGTAATACTCTTGCATGTACTGTCATAGGAAATAAATCTAAAAGTAGTAGTAAGTTAATTGCCTGTATAAAACCTGTATTGTGAAAGGCATGTACTGCATACACCAGAGAACATGGCAGGAAGAGTCTCATATAGGTTGTATGTGAATAAAAGCATAATAGCATGACAATAAAGGTCTAACTGCTGGACTGCATGTGTGTACGCTGGTATCATATGGTAACGTAGCGTTGTAATCTCTTAATAGTACTGTTGTATTAAGCACTGTTACCCACAGTGTGCTACATAAATAAAATGTGTAGGAATGTCTGTATATGACTGTTGTAATCCCAAGAGGTCATATAGTACAACTGAGAGAGACTTAGATAGAAAACAGTAAAAAGACAGATAACAAAATCCAAATAGCACACTCAACTGCAACATGAACTGCTGTATTTTTAGCACACACAGCCATGGTTCAAATCCTGGGAGTGGTAGTAGGCTGTATAGAGAATCATACCCCGCAACTATACAGATATGTCCAGAATGTCGAGTAAATTGGCCCATATCTGCTGCTTCTCACCCTGTCCCCCTGGTAAATCAATGGGATTATCCCAGACATTTAGGCAGCAAACAAGAAATACAACTGATCATCAGACATCTATAAGAACAAACCCGTCACTCTAACAACTCCCCAAAATGTTATGAGAGTAATAAGCCAAGTATGTCCCATCTACACCCCCATGTTGTCAAGCTGTGACCAGACTGTGTACAGTAACAGTGAGATGTATGTGCATAACACTAATGTGGAATCTGGTAATTTGTGTGGCAACATTCAGGTAGTGCTAACAAACAATTCTCCTACAGGTCTGTCAGATATGAATACTGTGCCTAGAAATAAAAGATCGATATCCTGTACTGATAATGTTTACTCTGGTATTGTATGGCATTGTTAGCATTGCAGTTGCTCTGAATAATAAGGTATTACTCATCATTGTCACCCACACTGTGCTACATAATAAAACGTCTAGGAAATCCTGTACAAAAGTGTTGTAGTTACAAGGTCAGAATGTAAAACCACAGGTGAATTATAGATAGAAATCAGAGAAGAGATACACAGCAATCTCTATATAGCACACTCAACTGTGATGGACAGTGCTTTATTTTTAGCAGACACAGCCATGGTTTGAATCCTGGAAGTGGTAGTAAGCTGTATGCAGAATCATATCCCACAAGTTTACAGAATTGTCCAGAATGTCGAGTTAATCTGCCCATACCTGCCGGCTGTTACCCTGTCCCCCCTGCCATATCAGTTTGCTAATCTCTGACATGTAGGCAGCATTTCATGTCATATAACTGACTGTCAGGCCTGTACATATTTGGAAAATGTCAATGAAAACAAACATGTCATTGTACAATTCACTAAAGGTTTAAGAGGGCAATAGTCAAAATATGTCCCGGTTCACCTGCATGTGGTCAAGACATGCCCAGAGTGTGTGCAATAAGAGATGGACAGGTATGTGCATAACATCAACCTGGAATCTGGGAATATGTGTAGAAACAGTTAGGTAGTGTTAACAAACAATACCTCCACAGGTATACCAGGTAAGAGGTGTATACTGTAGGTAAAACTCAGTTCATGTATATAGTTGTCTACATCCATACCACTGTCCAAAGTAAGGCAATAGGGTAATGTACTAATACCTGTAAGGTACAGATAACAGCACTGACTAGGAAAGAAATGAGAACTACAGGAATATACTAGTTGTTAACTGACATATTTCGCTCCCCCTCACCATATCTGAAACAATAAACTAAATACATAATTCAATCAGTATGTGCTGCATTAAATCTACAGTTGGGACATATGTCCTATTTTTTGATCATTATTTAAATTTGTTTCTATGCATGTGCCATGTTGAAATACCCCCACACTGGGGGCATGCTGCCATCAATGTACCTGCATGCTGTTGTAATGGACACTGTGGTTCCATATATGCATGTGTTCTGTTTGCTATGCAACTGTTCCATATCTGGTGTTTGAGTTAATGGGAAAATCTGTTCATGCTGTTATACCTAATCCTGGAATGTGTTGACTATTACTAACCCACATATGTTGTAATATTGAAACACCATAGCACGTTTGGAAAGGCTGGTCACGGCGGACCCACCTGTCCCACCTCACTTGGCCATGGCACTGGGCACCAGCATGTCTAGGACTCATCCTGAGACCTCCACGTCTATTGGTCCTGCACCACTTTTGGGTGGAACTGCCTCAGGGGATGGGCCTTGCCCTCCAGGGAGCGGGCTCAGACAGGACACTGTCACCCGTCACCAGGTCCGGGGTGTGGTGTGTAGAGAGCTCCACAGGGAGTTTGGAAATCTGCTACACCAGCTTGAGGGCCGCATGTCGCAACAAGAGGGTCAGCCTGGCCCTCCTACTCAGCCACTTTCGGGGCTGTGAAGGTGCAGTGGTGACTGCCCATGGGTGGGGTCCTCAGTCCCACTGTTCCACTAGGGGGCTCATGGGCTTCTGATTTCCAAAAACCCCTCCTCATCAAGGTGTTTACCCTCCAGATGTGTCATATACTGCCCCTGTATGTGTCTTGTCTGTCTTGTCTGTTAACCTACCAAGCCTACCTCCTCAAATATACCTACTATCCCTCCCCAACATCTCACTTCACCTGAAAACAAAAAGGGCAATCTGTTCCCAAAAAAAATATCTCGCCCCGTACATAGCTGTCCATTTTGCACTCATGTCCACTGGACACGTAATCTGATCTAATTGGCTTCACAACATATTATTGTTGTCCTCACTCCTCTCTCAGGGATTCTGAGTGTCCAAATATATTTCCATATTCAATGTATATGCACAGCTGTTGTTGTAGAAGAAATGGGCAGGTATGGACCTTCCCTACACCCGTCCTGTACATCCCTAATTATTTTCCCTACTGTCTTTCCCTCTTTGTGCCTCTTTTTCACTATTTTTCTATCAAACCTTGTTCTTTTCTTTTAAAGAAATTAGCATGTGGGCAAGCCAGAGTAAGCACTTTTAAGCAACAGTAAGTGGGTTTAACCTTGTTTGCGAGGGGTAAGCAATGTCTACACAGGTTAAGCAAATGAGAAGCTAAATCAGTATAAGAAACTGTAACCGGAAGTTAGCAGTGCTTACCTCCATGCAAACCAGAGCAAACCCACCTACACCTGCTTAAAAGTGCCTTAATTACTATGTATCCAATGGCCCTTGTTCTACCCAGTAACAAAATTAACAGCTTCTGCAAGCCTCAAACCCAGGACATGGCATACCATAGCCAAAGTGATTTACCACTAAGCCATATCAGATATACATAACCCTGATGTTTTCACAAACATATCATCCAGCACAGTCATTCAACAGTACAGGAAATGTATTTAAACATGTAGATGTATGTGTGTGTGTATATATATATATATATATATATATATATATATATATATATATATATATATACATATATATATATCTAAATACATATATATATATATATATATATATATATATATATATATATATATATATATATATATATATATATATATATATATATATATATATATATATATATATATATATATATATATATATATATATATATATATATATATATATATATATATATATATATATATATATATATATATATATATATATATATATATATATATATATATATATATATATATATATATGTATGTATATACAGATACATGTCTATAGATATAAAAGATAACTTAAATACATATATGATCACAGGCATCATTAATGGGGGTGAGGGGGCCCACGTTAAATACGTCTTGTACGTATTGATATCACCCCCTCCCCAACAGCCAAGCAGATCTGCCCTGCAATACAATACCAACTGTTGCAAGTCCCATAACCAGGACCCAACACAACTTGGGCACAAGACGTTAATAGTAATCCATCCCACCTGTATGATGTCAGGATGATATCAATAATATATCATGCAGTACAATCTGGCTACCATAGAGAATGTACAATGTGGAAACAATAAACATTCCTAAGATACATATATATATATATATATATATATATACACATACACACACACACACACACATATATATATATATATATATATATATATATATATATATATATATATATATATATATATACACACACACACACACACATATATATATATATATATATATATATATATATATATATATATATATATATATATATATGTATACACATTACTACACATATAGGAAGACACATATTTAGAGGGTGCACACCATACAGAACAGCCAGTATTCCTACAGTTGCCACCTTATCAAATAGGCAGTGTGTGAGTCACCCATACAAAACACAATTGTTGACTGAAACATATACCCACAGAGAGGTCAAAGGATATAACACCACACACAGGTTTGCATACATGAGAAATTTTATTTGTGGACTATTACAGTTGTATATGCTATGTCATATAGCTGTTTAGAATTTGAAATACATACAAACAGATTAATGCAATTCTCAAACATACCATTTACAGATACAGTAATCCAAAAGCATAACATATGTTGCTGTCCAGGCCAAGGCCTTCAAGTAGTACAACAGTAAAGATAGACTGGGCCACAGGATAACAATCAATCAACAGTAAGTAATGCAGATGCATAGTCCAGCAGCCTCTAACTACACTCTGTACGCAATCTCTAGGGGAAAATACTTCAGTTTTCACAATGGGATGTATCTGTTACATGACAAGGCATAACTGAAACCATCACAATCACACTGACAAACAGAACAGTCTGTATGGCAAGAAGCAGTAGGCCAGCATTTTCCCAAGGTGAAATGTATGGTAATGTACATCCGTATACCTTAAGGCAGCTTACCCTGATATCCCTCACATGTTATAACAGTCTAGGTTATTTATGGTGCATACCCCCCCATAGACTGACTTACAGGGGCATATAACACTGTTACATACACTGACCTCTGGACTGCAGAAGGGCACACATGTATTGTGCAGATAAAGTCCAC
Source organism: Protopterus annectens (assembly GCF_019279795.1). Taxonomy (NCBI): domain Eukaryota; kingdom Metazoa; phylum Chordata; order Ceratodontiformes; family Protopteridae; genus Protopterus; species Protopterus annectens. The sequence goes on from NC_056743.1 coordinate 1,582,681,596, forward strand.
ATATATATGGACCCAACCTCACAATATGTGCTGGGGCCACAACAGCACTGGAAGGATGGCAGGAATGACAGCATGACATAATCACAGGCCACTACATAACAACCCCTGACTGCATGTCATATGGACAAAGCCTGGTATGTAGGTGGAGGACAGAGGCCGGAACACAGGCCCATGTGTGAAATAGTGGTGTCATACATTAAGCAAGTTGCTGGTGTTACAGGATAGTCTGTAACATACCCTTAGTCAGGAATATGAAGTCAGAAACACAAATGGATGCAGCCATGTGCTGATAGCACTCAACACTCACACTGCCAGTAATATATCTGACACAAGACCTGTGTGGTGGACAGACAAAATATAACAGGCACAACTATGGCCATCAAGTGGATAGGCCCACAGTTGAAAGCTATGTAGACAGACTGCATTCCATGTTTAACTAGTATGTACACACAAACCCTGTAACACTGGTACTATACAATGGATACAACAACACTACTTACACTCTGTCTGTAGTTCTGGAACCTTATACAAATATGTAGCTGGCCTGAGTCTGCAAGTTCTCCTGTAAGAGGTATTGCTACCTGCTCTCTGTAACACTGCTGCCCACACACAGGAAGGATGTCCACCATACAGGAAAGGTAAAGGGTTCACGCCCACATGATGTAGGGATTTATAGTAGTGGGTTGTCATGACAGTGGTAATTGGAAGTACTACACAGCATGCTGCATGCAGGTAGCAAGTGGAGGACACTGAATGGTGCAGAGGCCATCACCTGATCATGTGCATCACCTACAAAAGCCATGCAGTAATCTATTCAAAGCAGCTCAATCCATTTACTGGAGAGAGAGAGAGAGAGAGAGAAAGTGAAAGTAAAAGTGAAAGTGAAGGTGAAACAATCAAGCAAACTAAGAAAGAAAGCAGGCTAAAGGCCAAGCCACAGGAGAGAAAAAAACTCCTTCCAAGAAAACTATCCAGAACAGACCTCATTCCCACAGCAGGTATGTGAAGTATATATACATGTAATTGACTGTAGTACTTGGTTCATAATAATGGGATAGATGATGTGGAATGATTTATATGTGCCATCAGGTGTTGTTGTAATGATGTTCATCTGAACAACTCCTATGGACAATACATTCTGTCCCTCTGGGTAGTGGGTCATACCCTCCAGCTGTGCAGAGCCGCACTGACTGACAAGATGTAAGCCATCATAGTGTGTGTTGTGTAATGGAAAGCATGTATATTACTGTGGCCAATAGCTGGTGGTGGAAGTAATGCCATAATAATGGACACATGTGTTCCAGTGCCCACCACTTGCAGGACACTCAAGTTAACATGTAATGTAGCATGCTGAAATGCCATAGGTGTGTAATAGGCTTACCTGCAATCTGTCCCTATATATACCCCCTAATGTTAGGCTGTGTCCATATGTGGCACCTGTCTGTGTTGCATCACAGCAGAATGGTGCATCTCTGCAGGAAGCAGGGTTAGAGACTGCGGACCTGATGTCTGAATGTACCCCATATATATAGGTATGTCTATGTGTGTGTGTGTGTATATATATATATATATATATATATATATATATATATATATATATATATATACATATATATATATATATATATATATATATATATATATATATATATATATATGAAAGCCAACCCTGGCAGGAAGAAGCGAAGCTGAATCTTCAAAAATCATAAAAATATATCAAAATACCATACAAAGCTGTTTAATGAATGTAAGCGCTTTCACGGATGCTATATCCGCTTCATCAGACATGTTCTACATAAAAACCAGATGCATAATATACACCACACTATCATCATGTGACATAATTGGATACTAATGCAATGTACTAATGAATCAATTATACAATTATATAAAAGGCATTGCTTAAAGGCATCAAAACTTTATGACTCCTACAAATGTTAAAATTAAAATGTATAAAAATATATTTATATAAGCTATATACATAAATAAAGTACATCAATTGTGCAGATAAAAACATAATGTCCATGATTAACATCATATATAAACTTATTATATAAACTATATAATTCTTCCTGCCAGGGTTGGCTTTCATACATCTGTTTTGGGTCTTGGTCTGTTTTTGTATATATATATATATATATATATATATATATATATATATATATATATATATATATATATATGTCTACATATATGCAAACACACATATGTATATAAATGCATGTCCCCTATATGTCCAACACAGTGCTGCATGCTATGTGTGAGGGAACATCACACATATCAATACACACACACACACACACACACACACATATATATATATATATATATATATATATATATATATATAGGTGTAAGTCTGTGTAACATGGACAGTAATGTCACATGTGAACCCCTTGTTGGGACCATATTCCCTTGTCTGTGAAGGTGGTAATGGGAATTTGGGGAAGGATAGCAGGTCTATTCGTGGGGTGGGTTGGGTTGATAGATAGAGAGGATAGCCTACAGAGGTGGTATATGACACATGGTGAGTAAACACCCTGGATGGTGTGTGTGGTCTGCAATGTGGAAGCTCCATGAGCCCCCATATGGAAACAATGGTAACAAGGCTCCCACCCATTGCTAGTTACAACTGCAGCTTCACGGCCCTGAAGGTGCCTGGCCTGGAGGATGAGCAGGAGGAGTATATGGACCATGTGATTGTGTACTGAGGGCTTCAAGGTGCTGTAGCACACCCCACAAGTCTCTGTGGAGCTCCCTATGCAACAGACCCTGGACCTAACCTCGGGTGACAGGATCATGTCTGTGTGTGCCCCCGTGGAAGCACCATCCTCTGAGGTGGTTCCACCTGAAGGTAGTGCTGGACCAGTAGATGAGGAGGCCCAAGGGTGGGTCCCACATGAGATGTGGCCTGGTAACATGGCCAGATAAGGTGGGAGAGGTGATTCTGCTGACAACTGTTCCATAAACATGCTATTGTGTCACTGTTATAGAACATATGTGGGTAGTAATAGTCCACACAATCTCGGATTATGTCCAACAGCATGCATGGATATCCCCAGTAACACATAACGACAGATGTGCAACAATCACATAGCAAACAGACCACATTCATATATGGAACCATAGTGGCCCTTACAATAGCATGCAAGTGACATTGTCCGTAACAGGCCAGCAACGTTAGTGTCCCCACAGGGAACATGGCTACAAACACATAGCACAAAGCCTGGTACAATATGATATATGTCCAAATGGTAGATAAGCTGTAGTCATACCTACTGAGTTGTGTTAACAGTTTGTTGTTGCAGATATGGTGGGGGGGGAGACAGAGATGTGTATTAAGAACTATGGCAACCTTGCTGTATGAGTTGCTCAGACCTGTTTCCATCTTTATGTCTTTCAGGCAAGATGTCCCATGGCCGGTTACCGGTGTATTCAGCGGATGAAAATGAGGTCATTGTGAACCACCTGGTACAGCACTACCAGGTGCTCTTTGGCAGGACAGCCCATGAGCAGTAGGAGAGGACCACCTGCTGAATGATCTAGTCCACAGGGTCAATGATGCCGGCCTGCATAACCGCAGTTATGAGCAGGTCTGGCATCATTGCAGTGATCTGCTTCACACTGCCCATCAGCGTGCTGCTGCAGTCTGGGGGGATCACCTAACAACGGTGGAGGTCATACCATCCATTCCCCCCGACACATGTTGAGGAGCTCCTCGCCAGCCTCATGGCACCTGCCCGCCCACACATGCAACAACTGGCAGAGACGATAGTGGAGGTGGGTGCTACCCACACACCGGCTGAGAAGCGTGCAGGTAAGGCCACAGGCCACATCAGTAGACCACTTTTTTGTATGCACAGGTAGATCATACATATGTGAGATGTTTTTCATATATCTACATATATATATATATATATATATATATATATATATATATATATATATATATATATATAGTCTGTTGCTGTGTACTAGTAATAAACAGATGTGCATAAGCTGTAGTACTGTGGATTTGTATTGTTGATGTATTGTAATGCTGCAACCACCCTGTAGCAATGCCACAGCTGTGGCTACTGACATCACATCTCTCACACACTTATGTAGGTCCCTTTGGTTTACCACCAAGGTAGCAGCCTGTAGCTGGTGAGTATCATTTATGTTCATGCTTGCCAATACACCAGTCATGTAATGGCTATGGTATATTCCTTGCACACATCCAGCACACTTACCCATAATGCATGCTGTATATGTTCACATGTTATTGCTGTAAACTGCACTGCATCACAGTGGTGACCATGATGGTGTATCTGAATTGTATGTCAGACACCTGCAATATAAGTAACATCCAGGGTGGGAGGTTGGTATAATGGTTAAGGTGTTTACCTTATAGACACAAGGTGCAGAGTTTGATTTTCACATAGGGTAATTTGCAAGGCTTAAAATGGATCACAAGGGAAGTTATCCTAATACTAATCTATGAACCAATGAATCTATCATGTCATTGTGAAATGTGTCCACAGGGATGAATATAATGGTGGGACACATGGCCTAAAGTAGGGACATGTGTGAAAAATTACCCTTATACAGTGCTACAACAGTGTATATACCAGTATTATAATGGCAACTGCTACAGAGCTACACTATGGCATATCATAATACTGTGGTCCACAGCCCTTAATACCTGCAATGTTGTCCCATCATGAGCAATGAGTGCGTAATATGGAATCGTAGGTTAGTGCAGCAAATATGGGGAATACATACCTTCACAAACACTGGTAGCATATGTGTGCACACACTCCAGATAAAATATAGTGGAGGCAGCTGTTGAGGTACTGACTGCATGCATTTGTCATGGAAATGAACTTTTCAGCAAGTACACGTCCCCAATGTCACACCACGTATTGGTCTGCTGTCCAAGACATTTGGCCATCAAATGTGCACACTTACCTGCAACAGAGACAGGCATGGCTTGCACACATCTTATATGACATGGCGTTGGCCTCATACTCAACAGGTAGCACCCATGAGCTGGACATGTAGCCATACCTCTCCACTGCATATGCCATGGCAAACAGTGTAGACAGTCATGTATGTGGCAAGGATGTATGGGACAGGAATGATGTAGGAAATAAACAGATGGCCATCCAAGACAAATTATGTCACATATAGCAAACTGGTCATGCAGGCTGCCCAGTAACATGCCACAGCACTGAGGGGGTTGAATGTCCAGCAAGTACTGGCTGTGCAGTACCCGTGTCGGCAATTGCCTGGACTCTGCAAGCTAGTGGCTTATGGGTTAGGGTAATCAGATGTGACAGTTGCACCACAGGAAACATCAGCCAGGCCTCTCTACAGGTAGTGTATGCATAACAGAAGAGGTTCCCAGCAGTCATGCGTTGCAAAGTGTACTGGTGTACCATGACCACGTTGGAAACCTACAGACAGTATAATGTAAGATACAGGTGCTCCACAACCAATGCCTCACCCCACCTCAGCCCCACCATCCCCATCTGTACTGTGCCGGTGCCAGTGTGCATCTGTATGTTTGCCAGTCATTAGCTGGGACTAGGCTGTTACACGTGGTGTTCAGTGTTTGGGACATGGCAAAGTGACACACATGTGTAGATCATAGTTGACAAGCATCTGCAAAAAGGCTGAAGATAGGGAGGGGGTGTCATCTGACACACCAGTGCACTGCAGCAGGGATCCCAAGGATTCTACAAATGGCTGTATCTGCACACAGTCAGGTTCAGGAACTGTGGCAGATGTAACCCTGACTCCACAGCAATACTGACAGCAGTGTGTGAACTCCAAGGGATGTGCACATGAGTTGACCTTCCAATAATGCAGAGTTGGGGGACATGTGTAGAGCAGACTGACCATATACTGGCAAATGCAGATGGCCCATGCTAGTATACCCCTGCCAGGAATCGTGACTGCTGTAGTACACATAACAATAGGTGCAACACACTGTCATGATAAGGATGTGCATACATATGCACCCATGAAGTGTATGCATCGTGGTCAGCATATGCACACCTAACACATTTGTTAGACACTGCATGTGAATGTACAGGACATATGTTGCATATCAGGCTCATGTAATGTTAAGATATGCGGTGATGTGGTGCCATGGCATATCAAGGAAGAGTGCGTCATATCAATAAGGATGTGTACACTCCCCATAGCCATGGTAAGGTTTGACGGTTGTCAGTGTAATAGTATCGTATTGGTCATACATGCACCAATTATGTTGTGATCTATAAATCAGACATCAGGCATTCACAAATGACATCTGTTCACATATCATCCCAGGTATGTGTCGGACAAACACATAGGGGCTGTGAGCATTACAGCAGACATAACTGACACAGTAATACACATTCAGCAATGGTTTGTACACCTGTGAGGTATGGTGCACAGTACATGGCAGGGTTCAGAACAGGTGCACACCAATACTGTGTACATGGGTGCAGTGTTTACCAGTGGAAGGGGCATCACCTACTAACACAACCCAAGAATCACACACATGTATACTGTTGCTAGCATGGATTGACAATAGCTCCATTGCATGCTGTTGAGTACCATATGCTATGCATGTTGACAGATGGGTAATTGGAGGTCTGTGTGTACTATCGTTGTGCAACCTCACCTGTAGGTGTGTGTGCGTGTGTGTGTGTGGGGGGGGTTATTTTGTCTGTAAGTGCAATCTGGTGGAGTGGATGGGAGTTGATGCATGTAGGATGTGTGTGTGTATATGTGTGTGTATATGTGTGTGTGTGTTTGTGTGGGTGTCCATGTATGCACATGTGTGATTGTGGGGTTGTTCATACGTCAGTACTTCCCTGGGGAATCATGCAGTACATGGACATGGACTGACACATGAGATACTTGTCTGATATGTAATCACAGGACAGCTGATAGTATAATAAGGTCTGTAGCATGGAACATGCATTGGAGTAAAACTAGACACAAGGTTGTTGTTGTGTCTTTTGGCTTATCCTGGTTAGGGGTCGCCACAGTGGAACTCCGGTCCGCTAATGTTTTGGTAGTGGGTTTTTACATGCCGAGTTACCAGCCCTGACGCACAACCTTCAACGAAGGCAAACCCATTCACTCATGCCTCCACACAGAAGACGCTCTAGCTGAGAATCGAACGGGACAACGTCTTGCTGTGAGGCGACAACGCTACCACAGTGCCACTACCACGGGACAAAGCTAGACACAAGGTATACCTTTAAAATTGCTATCAGCAGAAAGGTGAATGACTACCCATGTATGCAGCACTATAGATGCATTGGGGAATTACTAGACAACACCAGGGAGTGTATCCATATATTACTGTTGTCCACATGATAAGTTGATTGAGCAGCAGATCTGGCATGTACTGAGCAATAGTTACATATAACACTCCAGTGCATGACATTATGGAGTGAATGTAGTATCCCCTAACATATGGAGGCCATTCTCATGATGTCCGGACATACCCAGGGTTAACACTGGATGACAGCAGTGAGGCCTAGTAAAACCTATTCCACTCAAGTCAAGGAGGTAATGGAGTAACAGGTCTTGTGTTGTGATCACTTGTCTAGGCATTTAGAGGAATGATGTGTTAATGAGTGGTATTAATGAGTGTAAGTTACCAAGTGTGATGCAGGATGGCAAACTTATGTGAATAAACGTGGGGCTGTCTGTACACTCAGGGACAGGTAATTACTATGGTGGAATTTCAGTGTGTGTGTGTGTGTGTGTGTGTGTGTGTGTGTGTGTGTGTGTGTGTGTGTGTGTGTGTATACTGTTATGCAATGCCGTACAGGTCTTAAAGTGCATTTCTTGTTTTCCCCCACATGTGGCAAGGTGGGTCAGGGTCCCTCCTGCATGCAATCTGATGTTAGTGTCCATACAGACACAGAAGAAGATGATAGGACTGTTGAGGCACAGGCAGGGTTGTCAGTGGCTGAAACAGCGCCATTGATTGACATCCCCCCTGTTAGCCACCTCAACCCCGCACATAGTCACAGTGCCTATAGATACCCTATCATCAGTTGGCAGTTGGTGGCAGTGCACAGGAGAGTGTGGTATCTATGCCTGCTGTGTCTGGACACAGCAGGCATAGCAGGATGTCCAGCAGGGCACCACATAGGCAGATGTACCAGGGTGCTCGTGAAAGGGATGCTGGTCTTTATGCCCCTGGCAAAAGTGCCACAACTGGTACCACCAGACGCATGTTTCAGAATGTCATGGGGGAGCAGGCATGTATGGAACTGTACACCAGAGATGGTCTGAGGCTGTAGGGGGCTGCTCTCTCATCTGTAAGCGACAACTTCCATGAACTTGCAGGTGCCCTCCGTGATTATATCGAGGTCATGGATAGACGGTTGGGTGAGATGGTGGGCCTCCTCAACTGTGGATTGCCCATGCTCAAACATGTGGTGGGAGTGGGGCAACAGCTGCGTGGACGTAGGCCAGCAACACCAGCAGCTGGTGTTCGACGTGGATGTGCAAGGACACCAAGGCGCCCCTATAGTCACAATACCAGCCCCAGCACTGCAGGGGGGGGTGCTATCCACACCACACCAGGCCATGTGCATGTGGCCCTGGCCAGTCCCAGGAAGGACCTGGTTCCAGTGGACATCTGTCATCATCATGGGAGAGTAGCACATCGAGGCCTGTACCTGGACTTGCCCATGGAACCCCTGGCAGGCACAGTCTGTGTGTCCATGGCTGGAGGTGGTGAACTGTACACCCTGCAAGCTATGGTCTGCAGCTGCCCAACAAACACCTGTATAGGGCAGCCACATGGCAGAACTGTGTGCATGCATACCCACACACTATAGAAATGCACCTAGTGCAGCCCCATACCTACACACTCCACATCACCACACCAATAGCAGCAAGTTACACCCCTCACCCACACACATGGTGTCAAATGTATGGCCCCCCCTTGGTCTCTGGAAAACTAACAACACACCCTGTGCATATGATGTTACCTGTGCCACATCCCTGTCACCCATAACATTGATGCAGGGACAGGCTAATATGGTTCTGATGCACACGGTGACTGTACGACAGTGTACCAGTGTACTGCTGTGTAACATGTTGTCAGCAGTAATGTTTAATGCTTACATGTCAGGTAGTGTAGCTGTCCATTATAGCTGTTAGTAATACTGAGTGATTGTGGTCTCCATAATGTTATCCATTTATGTTGTAGGTGTACATGTGTCAGCAGGAGGATGGTCTGCAGCCATATTCCACAAGGGGTATGGTACTGTGGTGACACTATGGCTGTGACATGTCCTGGGTACAGTTGAATACATGTCACAGGTCTGTATAACAGTTACTGCCTGTGCCACATGGACAGGTGACCCCCTGAGACATGTATACTCAGCAATCTGATGTAGATCCATCCACATACACATACACTCTTACTTGGCAACACTGGGACTAGACCTCTACCTAGGTATGTAGTACTACTGATGTGTGTGGCTTTCATTGCACACACCACACAGCTTTTAGGATGAGGTGTGTTCCAGGTTACATGTTACATGCAAAACATCGCCAGACATGTACAGTATGGTACTGGGAGATGTAATGGTGTGACATACCATCATTTACACATTAACAGACACATAACAGGCAGACACACATCAGAGAGACCTAGGCCTATCTGTACTAACTTGTGAATGTGTCCAATGTTTTACAGGTAGGCTGCACACAGCACATGCATAACTGGCCTGGATTATGTTATCAGTTACCTGCATGGTTGATGGTGACAGTGGTCACCATACAGTGGTCCATGGGACATGTGCCAGGGGCACCATGGTGTAATGACAGTGTACACAGCACCTACACCCCACTGTGGATATTGTACACATTGGAACCCATGATAACACTCTGACATGCCCACCATCACACAGTTCCCACGACTGCGATACAGAGCATTGTCCATCCCAACAGTGGTACTACAGGGATATGCATCTAATGCACATGCCACGGCATAGTAGGGTGATGCATTGTCATGCCTCACCTATAGGCAGCAACATCACTCTCTGTAATACTGTGTGGCAATGTATATTGTAATAAGAGTATGTGGCCTTGGAATACTGTACCCTACAGATATACACACATGCACACATACACACACTTAGCAGACCTCAGTGGGTATCCTATGCCTATCAACCCATTTATACAACACTGTTGCACTGGTACTGCAAGGCTCAGGTAGCTGTTAGGGAAAGGAGTGTAACAAGGTACATGTAATGTCCGGTACAGCAGCAGCCACATCTAACTATGGCAATGGGTGTTGAGGTGGCTGTGAAGGCCCTCATGGTATTCCCAACTACAGGTGTACTAGCACACAGACTCTGATATCCTCAGTAATGCACATGTACACATTTGTCAGTACTGGGGTGCATTGCTACAAGTGGTCATAGGTGTGTACCTGGCTATTGTCCATGGACAGATGCAAAGTGTAGGGGATGTGTGTACAGTGGTATCATGCCACCTGCCATGTGCCAGCAGGCAATCTATCAACAGACACCACTGTAGTGACCCTCAGGGTGAGAGTGACATGCATCAGCCAATCCTCTGGGTGCCTCCTGCAAATGGCCACTGAGGTGATCCAGTTGACATGTATGCAACATGTATTACAGCACATGGTTAGTGTCTGTAATGGAGACCTGTACCCAAGCATGTTCTGTTGACTGTGGTAGTGTAGTGGAGGTACCAGTGACATGTGGTGCATACAGGGTGTTGTGTCCAAACTGTGTCAGTTATAACACAGCTGGGAAGACATGTCAGTGTCAGTCAAGCATAGGTTGCCTGTATGTATCCAAGCTGGATACCTGTCATCTGCACATCTGTACAGGGACTGACAGACATCATCTTGCCAACTAGCTATGCAGTAGGATGAATGTGTCAACAGATAGATGTCTGAAAAAATATGTATGCCATTACTACATGTTGGAAGCCCTCACTGACGTGCTGTACAGACAGTAATCTACAGTTACTTTCTACATATCAGATCATTATCCAGTAGGGGATATATACTGTGACACAGCTCACACACCAGGAACATGACAGTGAGGCCTCAGAGTCCAGCTATGCATGCAGGAGTGCTTGTTGCCAGTACTACATTTAGCAATCTACTCTTGCCTGGGAAAGCACTGTCAAAAGTAATAACAGCATGATACATTACATGCCAGTGTGATGCCACGTAACCTGGATTACTACCCTTGTATGTGACATATTCACATGGATAAGAGTGATGTACAGGTCTTATATACTCAAGTGTCCCAGACATGACACCCACACCCCTTGCTACTGTAATAACGGCACATAGATGCATGTTTTGTACGTGGCATTACATACACTTATTACAGATGTCATTACCCTGCTATGTTATCAGATTGGGATGTGAGCACTAGTTACCAGGATTGAACCATGCTTAGCAGGTGTCAGCATTGCTGCAATATAACAGCTAAGCACATTTGTGCACTGGTATGTGAAACCTACACTGTGTAAGTGCCCGTACGTTTAACCGTAACTTAACACCACTTAGCTTCATGGGCAAGAAAAAAGAAACTACTACTAAAACAGCACAGCTCCTGATGCCAAACAGCAGGACTAAACCCCTCCCAAACACACGTATGCTTGTTCTGGAAGTCAAAGGCAAAAACAACAAGCTGCTACTAAGCCAACACAGTTCCTAATTCCAAGCAGCAGAACTAAACACCTCCAATAAGCACAGTCAGAGAGGTGCAACTCATCAAAGATGAACTCAACCAGATAATCAAACTCACTGAAGCAGGTCTTTTTAAATTCCAAAGGGATAAGCAAACAAGATGCCAATAAATGAACAACTTCAATTTTAAGCACCACGATACTGCTTTTTGTCGGTGCCCTGCACCAACATCTTCAGACTTTGAAAAATAACAACGCACACTTAAGTGCTGCTACATTTAAAGCCATTGCAAGCAAAGTGTATTACAAAACACACCCTCCAATTACCTTAAAGGAACAGGCACAAGTAGCTTCAATCTAACTAAAATGTTCCTGTCCCATAAACACACAATATAAAAAGTTGTATGTGCTATAAAATATACAACTGTAAAACTAATACTGTTCCTTACATAGCACTTAAATAATGCAATCGAAAGTTAATTATATTATAAAAGCACACTTACTTTGAACCAAATACGCATAATAACACTGACACATTAAAAGAAATAAAAAGCATGCCATAATATTTCAAATATTGCTAAAAAGACATTCCATCTACCAAACATAGTATAAAATATATATATATATATATATATATATATATATATATAAAGATCGCTCAGCCAGTCCTATGTCCAAATCACACCCGGTGTTATACCCCCCATACATCATCTTTCCAAACTCCTCAGCTTAAGGACACAGCTGATAGATAACATACTACTGAGGCCAGGGTGATGGTAGGCTTCAAGTCTCAACTGCCACATACCTGGCACCGGCAGGTCCGGTGCCCAGCCCTGGCTCCCCTCCTCCATTGGTCCTGTGCCACCTTTGGGTGGAAGCACTGCAGGGGATGGGGCTCATCCCCCCCATGCAAGCGTGGACGGAGAAGGGCCACCTGTCACCCTTCGAAGGGTCCGGGTTGTGGTGCGTAGGGAGATCCAGCGTTCAGTCACTGATCCCCTATGCCAGCTCGAGGTGAGAGTGGAGTGTCTCACGAGTGAGCCTGCCTGTCCTACAAAGCCCCTAGCACAGCCACCCTCGGGGCTGTGAAGATGCAGTGGTGACTGCCCATGGGTGGGGATCTCAGTTCCACTGTTACCTTCTGTGGGCTCATGGGCTTGTGATTTCCAAACATCCGACCCCGTCAATTGTGTTCACCCACCCCATGTGTCATATACCTCCCCTGTATGTATCTTGTCTGTCTTGTCTGTTTACCTCCCCAACCTACCTCCCGGGACATACCTGCTTCCTCTACCTCACTTCCCACTCTCACCTGAAAAAAAAAAACAAAAAGGTCAATCTGTACCCACAAAAAAATTATGCCCCATACATAGCTGCCCATTTCGCACACATGTCCATTGGACATGTAAACTGATAATTATAATTGGCAGTACAACATACTTTGTTGTCCTCATCCCTCTCTCAGGGGTGGAAGGTTTCAAATATCACTCCAAATTTATTGCATATGCACAGCTGTTGCTGGTAAAGAAATGGGCAGCTATGGACCTTCCCTACACCCGTCCTGCACATCCCGAGCTTGTTTACCTACTGTCTGTCCCTCTTTGTGCCCCCTTTTTCACCACTTTCCTATCTCCCCATTTTCTTTCTTTCAAAGAAATTAGCGTGGGGGTTAGTGGGAGTAAGCAGTTTTAAGCAGTAGTATGCGGGTTTGAGCGAGTGTGCTCATGTGTGCGCTTAGCTAAGTGTCTTGCAAACCCGCTTACTACTGCTTAAAAGTGCCTTAGTCACTCTATGGCAGGGCCCTTGTTCTGCTGAGTAGCAAACGAAAAAAAACCTCAGCCAGTTTTTAACCCCAGACCATTGACACAATAGACTGCATGAACTGCCACTAAGCCACAGCAGATATACAAATAACTTGGTTCTGAAATAAATATATCATGCATTACAATGAGGGAATGTAAATGGAAATTAGGAATGGTATAACACAAATCCTCTTCTGTGGGTCTTTAACAGCAGTTGTTGTGGAATTGCATGACATGACTGTGAAAGGAGAACCAGCCATCCTAGCAGGGAATAATGTTACAGTAGCACCTTACAAACACCACACAGTATCAGACCAGGATAAATACTGGCAAAGTTGAATAGGGCAGAGGCCAGACTTCCCAAATGTGACTGCTTTACAGGGATGTCCCTGATTTGTAAACCAATGTTAGCTGTGCCCCCACTGAATCACTCTGAAAAGTACTAACTGTAGGCAGACAAGTGTGGAATCACACGTAGTGAATAATGTCAATAGGTGAGAGTAGACACTGCTTGCACGTCAGAAAAGGTGTACTTATACATATGCTCTGTTTCCCAAGAAAGCCTCAACTGCAATATGTCAGTAATATATTGCAGGTGTATCTCACTTATATGTACCTTTCACTAAGGCCGTTCAAATATATACCTGACAGTATCTGAGGCCTGACAGAGGCAGAAACACACAGGCATATCAGCATTACTGCTGTTACACACTGCAAATTGCAAATAGCTTTGGAAGGAGTTCCACAAGCATGCCCTTATGTAGGAGTACAACACAAAAATATCACAGGATGTAGCCAAGTACTGCTAGCAAACAACTGTGACAATGCCAATGTGCCACTGCTGAAAAGACTGGTGTGGTGCACAGACAAAGTATAATAGGCTAACCTCTAGCTACCATCTGGATATGTCCACAGGTGTGAGCTAGACAAACAGACTACTTGCCTTGATAGACAAACAGGTACACAGCAGCCCTGTATGTTCAGTAAGATAAACCTCACATGATAATAAAAAATGTTCTTTGCAGTACTGCACCCCTACCCAAAGGTACAACACACCTGTGTATTCAGGCAAAAACCAGGGTGTAGGTAGGTATACTCAGTACTGAACTATGTCCAGTTGTGTTGAGCAGCCTGTGCTAATGTCAACACAAACAAACCACAAACTGTTCAGAAGTGAATAACGTAATAATTACAGTATAGCAGTTCACAAACACTGCATGTGCCACAGGAATACAGTGCAATAACCACATTTGTATGGCAGTTAATTGTGTAAGTCAGAAATAAAGTACATACTCCCATGTATCCTGTGTTAGCAGTTGGAGGGGTGAGTACATGTCTACACTGAGAAGTGTGTACTGGAAGCAGCAACATTCAGGTTTGAGTACAACATGCATATAACTGGGCTACAACCCTAGCTTCAGATAAGAGACATATACCAACCTTCGACTGACACAACGGTGTCCAGAGCAAACAAGCATGGGCCCCAACTTGGAAAGCTGAAAGGGCTACACCTACCTAACCTAGCATTTTATAGCAGTGGGCTGCAATCACAGTGAGTAATGGAATTACCACACAGCAGGCTGCATGCAATTACTGAATGGTGGGCAGCAATTGGTGCAGAGGCTGTCACATGCACAAGTGCAGATACCTAGAAAAGCAGGCTGTACCTGCAGTCCACACATGCAATTCTATCATTGCAGGTGCTGGGAGATAGAGAGAGAGAGAGACACGGACACAGACACAGACAGAGACAGAGCAGAGAGAGAAACTGAGACATAAACCGAAATAGAGGGGGAAAACCCAAAAAAACAACCAAAAAAATAATAAAAACCTACAAAACTGTAACACAGAGCAGGGAAATACAAAGGTAAGGTATGTAACTCACATGTATGTGTTGACATGTAGTAGATGTTCCTGAAGAGTACTCTACACACTGCAAATCATCCATGTGTGGCAGCAGTACATATCTATCTGTATCTGCACATGTGCATAGGGCAAGGGACATACTGCAACTGTTAGTGAAGGGTGGACAGATATCTGTCATTGAAGGTTGATATGTGCATATATCTATGTAGGTCGTAGTGTGTGGCCTAGAAAACAGCATGCAGTGCTGATATATGTCATGTGGTGGTTAAATGCTGTGGGACTGATTTGTCAGATCTGCTGTGTTACAGCCAGTGAGGACTGCTAATGCTACATGGGCTGAGGACACCCACATTCATTCTGAACAACACTGTGCAATATAATCACATAACTGTACATCCCTCAACTGTCGCATAAGTGATATCCCCACCATGAAAGGTGGACTGTATATGTGCCTATATGTACATCCATGTGTACAGCAATGGATGTGTACATGTATGTGTATAGATATGCATATATATATATATATATATATATATATATATATATATATATATATATATATATATATATCTCCATATAGAGAGAGAGGGAGAGACAGAGAGACACAGGGTCATATGCACTGCAACAGGTGTGTGGTGACCAAGGCATGGACTGTAGACAAGTGCTGTTACTGCAGTGCCATTCATCCTTTCCAAAACACTGTACCCATTAACTACCACATAGGTAGAGATCTACCTAACAGTGAAGGTGTGATAAGGGAACATGGGACACAGGTGGACAGTAGACTCTGCTTTGATGAAGACAGTGCCACACTACACCTGTAATCAGTCTGTGTGTTATGTGTCATGACAACAGGTGCGTCATCTATAGAAATATAGTGCAGTGTTCCCCTCTACTCATCACAATGCCCTCTGTGGTATATACCTCACATGACAACTACACCAGGTGAAAAGGCCACAGACATACCTCCCAAAGGGTAATACTGGCCGCAAACAGATGCCCTATGCAGACTGACTCACAAAATCACATCTACACTGTATTGCATACTGGCCATACAGAGGTGACCTCTGCCGGACATACAGAGGTATGTCACACCCATAGCTGGGTGACAACCACCATGGCAACATATCAAAGTCCCTCCGGGATACACGCTCTAGGGCCCTAAACCTTGTCAGCTCACTAAACAGCACATGCTGGAGGGATAGGTTCCCATCTCAGAGATATGCCATACACCTGAATAGACCACCTAGCAATAGCAAACAAGGCTCCTCATTAGCAGTTGTCATAAAACACCTGATGATTGTGTGGGAGATTGGTAATACACCCCAGGAAACATCTCTGTGGTTCTGGTTGGCAGGGGCAAGTGAAATCAAAGTACATGTGTGTCAAAGGCCAGGGTAGCATATGGCTAGGCTGCCATAGGCCTTAGGGCCAACAGCATATTACCTACCTATGACACTATGCACTCACACATGTACTCAATGCAATACCTGCTATGTGAGGTTGAAAAAGTGTAACGCTGAATGTGTGCAAGGTCTGTAAAGGTGTGATAGCTTAGTGTGAAGTTGCATCTGATATGGTAATGTCTATCCTAGCTGTGTGGACAGCAAACGATGTGTAATGTACTGTTAGGCAGACATAGTATTATGGCATATAATGTGACGTAGTTCCTTGTTGACGAATGTGGTGTCTCATTGTAGGCTAAAGCAATACATGTATGCTTAGTGAGTGGTACTGCTGGTGAATCCAGCTCCCATATGAACTGTAGTACTACCTGAAGCTGTAGGCCTAAACAGCACAGTATGGTGTGTGTTCACATTGCTTGGAAACACTGTCATGTGTGTTTCCTGTAGTCTGCACAGAGGACAAAACTCAGGCATAAGGGTGTGTAAGTAGTGGCACACAGTACTGTATGGTACACAGGTAATGCTCATCTGTGTTGGCATACAGTGGTGTGTTGTATGTTTGTCTGATGTATGTGTAATTATGCCTGTACAATGGCTGCAATCATATGTGTGTTACAGGGTATACGTGTGCATCCAGCAGCATATATACTCTGTTACAGCAGTATGCCACCTATAGTAACAGCTGTACACATCTGTTAGGCAGGGTTATGGCATCAATGACTAGGATGGTTGACTGGTGCTACTGTACCTGTACTTTACATCCATTGCAATGGATGACATCTCTGTCCTTGCATTGGTATGATATACCTCCTTGTCTTGAGGTTGTGCAATGTGTCACAAACAGTGTGTTGGGGTACTGTTGTATAGTGGTGTGATATATAGAGTGTGCCAGGCACTGTTAGTTAGGTGTGGCCTGAGAACCAATAAGTGGAATTGAACATGTGCAACCTCTGACAGACAATAGGATGGTATATATGTCAGTAAAGTGATATCTGTGGTTAAACGTGTAAAGTGTGCCACAGGATTCACTCACACATATTGTTCATATCTTTTTCAGCCAGATGGCCCACCAACGCAATCCATCGTACACAGCGGATGAGGAAGAGGTAATACTACAA
Source organism: Protopterus annectens (assembly GCF_019279795.1). NCBI lineage: Eukaryota > Metazoa > Chordata > Ceratodontiformes > Protopteridae > Protopterus > Protopterus annectens. The sequence continues at coordinate 1,582,699,473 of NC_056743.1, forward strand.
AGCCTATTGCAGCAGTACACGATGATGTTCTCCAGAAGCAGCCAGCACCAGCAGGAGCGGACTGCACTGTGGCAGGAACTTGTTCGTCAGCTAAATCACATAGGCATGCATAACCGGACATATGAGCAGGTACGCCATCACTGCAGTAATTTAATTAGACATGCCCGGCGGCGTGCGTCTGATATCCAAAGACAACAGCTTGCCACAGGTGGTGGGGTGGCCATTCACCCCCCCCCTCACCAGAGTGGAAGAGCTGCTCCTAAGCATGGTGGCTCCTGGACAACAGCAACATCAACCTCTGACATGTGTTGTCATGGAGGCCGGAGCCACCCAGCACGTCCACCTGGAGCAAGCAGGTAACATGCCCTATCTGTAGATGACAGTTAACTGTATTGTTAGATTATGTCTATGTGAGATGTGTACTGTGTGTTTAGCAGTTCTGCTGCCTTGTGTTGTGCAATACTGATATTTCTAATAATATCTCTACACCTGTGATTGTTGACTGTTGTTATACTGCAGTTTAGCATACCCACTGTAGCAATGCCACAGTTGTGGGCACTGATGAACTCTCTCATATTCTCGTGGGTCCCTCTGGTGTGACAGCAGGGCAGCCAATCCATGCTGGGTAGTGTGTTATAACTGCAATGTTGGGAATGAAATATGCATGTCATAGGTGAGGTGTAGGCCATGTACACGTAACACACCTATGCATAATGCATGCCATGCATGTTTGCTGTAAGACATTGCACAGCTCAGTAATGTCAGTAGCTGCCTCACTGACATGCAATACACAGAGCACAAGACACAGTTGTGGCAACCCTGTACAGCACATAGGCATAGTTGCAACACCTGTACACAACATAACACGTTTGTCATACGCAGTACACAAAGACATGCTACATATGGCGTAACCACACACCCACTGTAAGGTCACACCTCAGTATCCCACATGTCATCCACACACATATGATGTACCTCAGGGGTAGAGGCCTATCATGGGGCTGTGCAACACTCTTCAACACATTACACAGTCATGTTAGGCAATGCTCCCTATTGGGCACCTCATACACCCATGTACAAAGTGGCTGTGTAATAGTGAACATAGCCACGGCACTGCAGTTCAGGTACAGCATGCTAGGAGGTGGTCTGTCACACAGTAGTAACCATGAGTGACCACAAGATGCATGATGATGATGATGATGGCACATGGTAGTGCACCCCATCCAGTTACAGTGACCACAGTACTACACATAGCGGTCTTTGCTTTGCACCTCATTGTTGTGTGTGTGCAAACATATGCACCTATACACAATATGCATAGCATGTTGTGTGTGTGTTTACATATGCCAGTATACACAATATGCACAGCTGTCGCCATCTGTACAAAGAGTCACATATATGTCCTGGAATGCTATTGGGTGTATAGGTCACATGACACATATTGGGTATGTCTGGTGTTTAATGTTGCAGTCGTGTAGCATGCCATATCATGGCTGGTACCGACATATCTGCAATATGTCCCACACTCACCATAACCACTCTACAATGGCCATGTCGAGCATTGGGATTCCTTCATGTCTACATGCACCACCCATCCCATGTCTGTACATTGCATGCATTTGCTACACCTGTGCCCACTATTATTTGCTATGGAGACAGACACTGTAATCAGACATGGCAATCTATGTGTCACACAGATAACACATGCAGCCATGGTATGTATGCCATTGAGTGATGGAGTATAGGACATTGCAGAGCAGATAATACTTGCATAGCAATGTTGTGTCCATGTACACATTGTGTTCCAGGGTGTAGACAATCACTGAACAACTACACACATGCATCACAGCCATGTATAATGACATTAAATAGGGCCCTCTACACTTGCACTGCATGGTCTTGAGCAACATATATTCTGCATGCTGACATGTGTGAGGTGACTGTTTGCCTTTTGATACTGTCACCCACCTTCACCCACTATTGTGTATGTGTTGGATTGCTGGTGTATGTGTGTATGTGCTATAGTGAGCAGTGTATTTGTGTTCATGTGTGCATGTGTGCATGTGTTCATGTGTGCATGTGTGCATGTGTGCATGTGTGCATGCATTCATGTGTTCATGTGTGCATGTGTGCATGTGTTCATGTGTTCATGTGTTCATGTGTGCATGTGTGCATGTGTGCTAACATCATGTACAGATTGTGAAGTGTGTTTCCTGTCTTTCTTCCACAGGTGCTGAGTTAGGGGTGTCTGAATGCAGCAGGGAACCTGATGTCACTGCCACTAATAGTGGAGATGATGAGACATGTATTGTGGCACAGGTAGGTCTGTCAGGGTCTGTCGTTGGTCCACCAATCGACAGTACACAGCATTCAACCCCATCTATGCGCACACTCATATTGCCAATACATCCATCACCAATGGCCTTAGCTGAAGGACAGCATACAGTCGGCATTGACCAGGAGAGTGTGGTACCCATGGCATGTGCATCCCCTCACAGCAGCCATAGCCGGATTACTGGAATGGTACCACATAGGCGGATGTCCAGGGGTTCGTGGGGGAGCACCACTGGTCGTATTGCCCTGGCAGAAATGCCCCCAGAGGTATTAAAACCTCCAGTATGTTCCGGGCTGTAATGCAGGCACAGGCATGTATGGAATACTGCTATCAATGACAGCATCAGTGACCTTGCTGGTGCCATCCGGAATTACACCGAGGTCATTGATAGCCATTGGAGGGAGACATTAGATGTCCTCCACAATGTGTTAGCCATGAGCCAGGACCGTGCGGGACGGATGGGAAGCCGAAGTGGACACATGCCAGCAACAGCATCAGCTGGCAGTCATTGCAGACGGACCATGGATCACAGTCGCTCCCGTAATGGCAGTACCAGCCCCAGCAATGCTGGGGCTGGCCTGTCCACTGACCGTCCTATTAGACCATGTGCACGTGGCACTGGCCAGTCCCAGCAGGGATATGGGTCCAGTCATCATAACTCTACTGCTGATGATAGCACCCAGTCAGGGTTGGTACCCGATACTGCCCGTAGCACCCCTGCCAGGCACAGGTACCATGTCCGTGGCCAGAGACAGTGATCTGTAAGGCCTAGCAGGTACAGTCTGTGGCTGTCCCACAATCTGTCGAAGGAAACAAATGTATTCATGTAGTATGCAGGCATCACACCTATGTACTGATTGAGGTCACATGTACACATATTTATTTGCCACACAGATACCCGAAGTGTGCAATGCACATACTGTTTTAATCATATGTCATATCGTAGTAAAAGCAAAACCCACACTACATTGACCGCCTGTGGTGCACACACTCAGTGTTTGCAGGATTCAAACCCCTATCGAACTATGTTATGATACTAGAAAGATACACATTAACACGGCACACTATATGCTTTACTGGGTGGTTTCGGTTCTCCTGATATATTTGTAGGATGCTGACATCATCAGACATTCCAAAGAGGGATGTACCTCTTTTATTGTGTTTTCCCAGTCTCCAAAAAGGCTACTCCTCTCAAAAGAAATCACACACATACACCCCCCCCCACACACACTGTCAGCGTTTGCAGGATTCAAACCCCATCCTAACTATGTTATGATACTACAAAGGTATGCATTACCACAGCACGCTATATGCTTTACTAGGTGGTGTTGGTTCTCTTGATATATTTGTAGGATGCTGACATCATCAGACATTCCAAAGAGGGATGTGCCTCTTTTAATGTGTTGTTCCAGTCTCCAAAAAGGCTACTCCTCTCAAAGGAACTCACACACATACACACCCCACACGGTCAGTATTTGCAGGATTCAAACCCCTACCTAACTATGCTATGATACTAGAAAGCTATGCATTAACACAGCACACTATGTGCTTTACTGGACAGTTTTGGTTCTCCTGATGTATTTGTAGGATGATGACATCATCATACATTCCAAAGAGGGATGTGCCTCTTTTAATGTGTTTTCCCAGTCTCCAAAAAGGCTACTCCTCTCATGGAAATCACACACACACACAGTCAGCGCTTGCAGGATTCAAACCCCTACCTCACTATGTTATGATACGAGAGAGATACACATCAACACGGCACACTATATGCTTTACTGGAAGGTTTTGGTTCTCCTTGAATATTTGTAGGATGCTGACATCATCAGACATTCCAAAAAGGGATGTACCTCTTTTAATGTGTTTTCCCAGTCTCCAAAAAGCCTACTCCTCTCAAAAGGCATCAAACACATACACTATTAGCGTTTGTAGGATTCAAATCCCTACCTAACTATGTTAAGATACTAGAAAGATACGCATTAATACGGCGCGCTATATGCTTTATTGGGTGGTTTTTGTTCTCCTGGTATATTTGTAGGATGCTGACATCATCAGACTGGACATGGTAATGTGTGTGCACTTTCTTTTATGCAATCCCAGGAATGATCCATATGGGTTGGCAGGTATCAACAGCTTGAACAGGACCCTGTGAATCGCACCTTGTGTGATCTATCTGTGGACACATTGACATCCCTTCATATGTCAATACATATCTATGCACAGATTGTTGGTTTTGTGGATACGACATGTGTCTGTGATGTTGATGAAGAGCTATAAAAAGTCTATGTGGGACATGTGTAGCTCTGTTCAGTGATGTATGTCCTGGGTGGCTGCCTTGCAAACGGTGTAGCATGTTTGGGAACCATGATCTGCACATGAACATACCACAGTTGGTAGGGTTGTGTGTTTGTCAGCTTCCAATAGCTCTGTTTATGACTTCAGCCATGATGCACTCCATGGCCTTGCAGATCAGACTTTATAGGCTTACTGGACTATACTTCCCATGGTGTGTTGTGCACCCACACTTGTGGGGAGTGCCATATGTTGCTGTAACACATTTGATGGTTCCAGACACTGTGGAGTGGGTGTGGCTCAACAGACTGTTCAGGTGCAGGGTCTGTTTATTCTGTAGTGCATGCATGACACATATTGGGAAACAATGTAATCCAATTGCTGCCATGCTTTTGGCTTTGGGGAGAGCTGGTCAGCCATTCTACACGTGATATCTCCTGATATGATGTCAGGGACTATCATCAGTGGGAGGTGGGTATGTATATACGGGCCTGTCTGACATGATGTCGGCATTGTCAGTAAGGTACAGTTGGCCCTGACTCAGGACATATATGAGTGTACATTACTATTTATGACATAGCTGAAGGACATGTCAAGATTCTCAGTCTGGACTCCTTCTCAGCTACTCTTTACAAAACACCAACAAACCTGAGCACTAATCCCGGTTATACTCTTTTACACACTTAACACCCTACTGATCCTTTGTGATCAGGCTGCAGAGTATGTCATAATATACTGGCATGTCCAGGGGTCAGTTTCGTGTGTACTCTCCAGTCCAGCTAGTCAATATTGTGGTTATGACACAATGTCACATCTGCCTCATGTACACAGACAACCCTCTCCTCCTCCCAACATACTCAGATATATGTGAGAGATGCAACAATATTGACATACAGGAGGCTGAGCTCTCTCGACCCATGACTGGTATGATCTACCAGGTGGTGAAAGTGACTACACACACCACATATCAGTCTCACATGCACCAATAGTGACAGCAATCAAACCACATTTTCACACATACACATACTCGGAGGCTCTACATACACTCTGCCTAAGCAGCAGAGACCTCCAAAGCAGAGACACAGACAACTGCTATCCCACTACAATACCCACATATCACATAGTTCACAATGTCAGTGTGCCACACAGTCACTGCCCTTTGGGCTAAACAACACACCTGATACACTTGTAATAGGTGACACTTAATGTCAGACACACTGACGTCCCACTCACCAGGCCAAACAAGGGAATAGTCACTTTGAGCTGTCTCTCAGGTGCCAGGATCCGCCACATAACACATGCACTCAGGTAACTCCAAAGCAAGTCCAGGACTGGCTCCATCATTGTCCATGCTGGTGCATACAACCTCAGACGTTCCTCCCTGGACCACATGACATGATACATAGAGGAACTCTCTGATCATGTAGCCCAGGCCAGTATGACCCTGACCTTGTCTAGCATTTTACACTCACCAAGTATGATGTCTCAGTATACCAACAAACTGATCACGTTTAACAGCTGGCTAACATATTGGTGTTATTCAAAGGGGCTACAGTGTCTGTCATCCTGGGGTGACATGCTCGACATGCCACGTAGCTTCCCTATGGACAGCTTGTGCCTGTCACCCTTGGACTTTTGAATACTGGCTAAGGCACTTGCTGCCACCATACTGCCTTATTTAAGCGGGGCTCAAAAGACAGACCCACCTCCATAGACATTACAGAGTACATGACATTGAGGGTAATGCTGCTCAACACCAGATATATTACCCCCAAATTGACCACACTCAGGAATCTCCTCAGTATGTTGAATAGCAATATCAGTGTACTAAATGACACATGGTTCAGGCTCCCACATACACACCAGCACTACCAGGTTATATTTTGTACCATGCCTTCTGACCACATAACTCGGAATGGCCAACACATATAGGGGGAGTATCCATATATATCACAGATACACATACCTCCGGGTTGGTAGCACTGCACAAAGCATCACAGACCATACATATGCACCTAACATTGCGCAAATCTGCCTTTTGGTTTGTTGCCTGCTACAGACCACACTCACAAACTCAGCAACCACACTCGGCTTTCCGGGGAACACTGGACAATATGACGGTCTCCCCAAACACCATTATATTGGGTGACGTCAAATACACACACATTGACTGGGGATAGTACCCAGGCCCCAACACCCTCGCTCAACAGTTGCTACAATTTGTAAACTCATATGCTATGGCACAACCGGTCACCACACCCTGAAGAGGGGACAACATATTGGACATGATCATCACCAACATGGTGACTCTATGTTCCACACCTACGATATACCTCTCATTGGTAAGGACAGAACATACTTTATCTCATTGGACATCCATATCTCGTCCCCACACACATCCTGGCTAATCTTGGTGAACTTCCCAAAAGCAAAAGTCACACTTTTCCATACCACGGTGGTATCCTTCAGAGACCCTGGGTCAGTGGTAAGTATGGCTCAGACTGCTGAATCCCTTACATACACATTCTATGGACACCTAGTGGACTGCATGGACTGTGCTATCCAAAATAACACCTGGACTCACTCCTCCAATGGCAGGGGACCTGTGTTGTGGACCCTGGCCATTAATACGCTATACAAGAAAAGGAGGAAGCTACTACATGATAGAGCACAATCCCAGACAGGGAAGGCATCTGTGATCTGTACTAGCAGACAGCTACAATCAGTCGTGTATTTATGTCAGGCCTGCTTCTAATGGACAATTGCACCAGACACATCGGACACTCACAAGGCCTTCTTCAGTTAATTCAGGTACCTGGCTGGACACTCACTGATATGCTGTGTGTTACTGCATACTGACTGAACATACACTGAACCCACAGACATTGCCAACATCCTGGCAAACAGGTTCAGTGCAGATGTCTCCCCCCATCCCCCCTAAGGAGGTATTGTCCATCCCAACAGAGTGTGACCTCCCTGACATCACAAATAAACAGGTGAGTGCTGCCCTCCCCACAGCGGACAACACAGCATCAATGGGATCAGACAGTGTCCCGGCCTGTGTCCTACACGGCCTTCATGACAGACGTAACCCTCACATTATGTCACTGTTCGATATCAGGGTTACTGCATGATTTGTACCCATGGAATGGCATACAGCAATAGTGGTCCCGCTCCACTGAATACTGCCACAACAGACCACAGACAATAGTGGCCTATAAGGCTAACTAGCCTGTTCTGCAAAGCTATGGAGTGTATTGTAATGGGACTCATGCACATAGACATGGGAAACCTACAGACACTGGGTCCTACACATTACAGCATCGTTGTGGGCAGATCTTGCCTGTTGGACCTGTTTGTATTCTTTAAACAGTTACCAGGTCCATCAGTGTTGGGATGGTTGTCCACACAGCCTCCCTGGACCTTGCACAACTCTTCAACACAATACCGCACACGGCCATTATGCATAGCTTCACTGGCATCAATATCGACACATATCTCACACGATGGATTGCTACCTGGATTAGGGATAGCACCCACATGCTCAGTGTTGCAGGTGCCATGTCTGACTATACACCAGTTACACATGGCATCCCACAAGGCTCAGTCCTGGGACCTCTCTTGTTCAGTATATATTTGTGTGATGTACAGGCTATCACAGGAGGGATATGGCTGCCCATGTTCGCAGATGACTGCAAACTGGGTGCCATAATCAACTCTCCAGCTGGCATACGCATACTCATACAGGGTCTCACAGAGATAGGATGACTGGTGCCTGAGCCATGGCCTACGGCTTCATGCCATTAGTTGTATAGTCATCCCCTTTGAGAATGACAACATGCCCACACATTACCACATAGGTAGTGATCCATTACATACGGTAGTAGTTGTTATGGGTTTGGGGACATGACTTGTTCGTACTCTCGCCTTTGACAATCACATTGCCAAAGTGGTTAGACAGTACTTCTACATAGCCCACCATATCCCACATGGTTTCACATGTTGATCACGTGTGGTCATTGTGCCCCTATACTCATCACGACTATGATTGGTTAGTATGCCACATTTGGGATGTACCTTACCCGACACCTGCAGCAACTGTAATGGCCACAAAAGTTACTCATCAAGCAGATGTAGGGACTCACACGGATGCCCTGCACAGTTCAGATACAGTAACTCCAGCTCTACTCAGTCACTTACCACCTACACGGATGTGTTGTGTGCCTGTAGTTTAAGGCAATATCTGACCCAGAATTAATGGACATGCTCCACCTCAGGATATCCAACTCTCTTGGAGCTACACACTCCAGGGATATATACTTTAGCACAGATGTTAATAGGATATGCTGGGGGGACAGATTATTATCTGAAAGGCTCCACTCACTGTGGAGTGTAGTCCTAGTTTTGCATAAGCAGGGCCACCCACTGACCACCTACAGGTGACATCTTGACAAGTGGATGGGTGATCGTATGTGTAACTACACCACCAGCCTCTTCCTGCACGTAGGTATTGCACGGCCCCAAAAAAAGCATACCAACAGACAAACAAAACGGAGCCAGCAAACAGTGATCAATAAATCTGTATTAAATTAGTAGCATCATAGCAGAAAAATAATCATACCGGTTTCGGCTGGTAAGTTACACAGCCTTCATCAGTGTATCAGAAATCACAGTATTTCCTGCTACTTAAATATGTGGGGATACATTCTCATTGGTAGAAACATTATAAATGCTCATTAAGTCCTGGAGGGAAAAGCCCACCCAGCTTGATGATCCACTTTTTTTCTTTTCTATTCAAAATCTCATGCCAACCAATTTTGTTTCTACGGTCACCCTGAATCACATCTATAATAACAAATAAAAATAATGCTGATGGGTGTGACAACTGGTGTTTATACAATGCATTTGTGAGCTTTTTCTGTTTAATATTACTATAGTGTTCAGAGATACGTAATCTTAAACATCTGGAAGTTTGCCCAATATAAAATGCACCACATTTGCATGTGGCCATGTAAATGGCCCAATCAGTGCTACAATTGCATAACATGTTAATATCAAAGACCTTTGCACAGTTACGACTTGAAAATTCCTTGGTACTACATATATATTTACAGTTTACACAATGTCCACAGGGAAAACAACCATACAGACTATGTCCAGAAATAGTAGTTTGTGTTTTATTCCTGCCTCTCGTATCACTAGTTTTGTAATGGTTGAAATAAGATTTCAGGTTTTTACCATTTCTATATGAAAGCATACATTTCTGGGGAATAGTCCTGGCAACATCTGGATCACTCTGCAAAATATTCCAATGACGCTGTACAATATTGACAAAACCGATGGTGTTCCTCCCATATGTTGTTATAAGTCTGAGTGGTTTGGATGGTGCATTGTCCTTCTCCTTATCCTTATATTGAAGTAACTGACTACGCTCCATGCCTTGTACCTGCCTCATAGCATTTGCTACAACCCCTGCCTTATAACCTCTTTGCTTGAACCTATGTCTAAGGTCCTCCGAATTTTTATGATATGTAGAATATTGCGAACATATCCGTTTTGTCCTGATGAATTGGGATTTCGGGATGTTATTAGCTATGTGTGGAGCATGAAAACTTGAAGCATGTAACAATGAATTATACTGGGGAAATTTCCTATAAGTCTCACTCTCAAGCGTGCCATCAGGGAGTTTCCGTACAACCACATCCAAAAAAATCATCCTATGGGTATCATGCTGTTCCGTGAACCCAAGACCCCATTCATTGTTATTCAAATACTCCACAAAAGCCAACAGACTAGACTCATCACCTCTCCACACTAGCCAGATATCATCAAGATATCGTCTCCAAATATCCATATCTGAAAGAAAGATATTTCTGGTGGAATCATAGATTAACTTGGTTTCGACATAGGCCATGAAAAGATCAGCGTATATGGGGGCAAAAGAAGCCCCCATAGCCGTGCCCTTGATTTGCCAATAGCAATCATCTTTATAATAGAAAACATTGCAAGTCAGGACATATCTAGCCATGTCCACCAAGAATTCATTAAATGTTGGGTCATATAGACCTGAATATTCCAACCAATAAGCCAAGGCCCGAAGGCCAGCTTGATGTGGAATGTTGGTATATAAAGCACATACGTCAAGCGTACATAAATACCAATCTTGTTCCAACTGAGCATCAGATATGATTTGTAGAAAACTGGTGGTATCATTCAATCTAGACCGGAGAAAGCCTAACAGAGGTTTGAGATGTTTGGTCAAAAACAAAGAGAGGGGTTCAGTTAAATATTTCCTTCCAGACACAATGGGTCTCCCCGGTGGATGTGTCAGATTTTTGTGTACCTTGGGAAGGAAATAAATGTATTGAGGGCTACATTCCTTGATTGTAAGTTGAAATAAAGTGTCTTTGGAAATTACACCCCTGTCCAAGGCATTTTTAAGGAAAAGCTCAATACACTTACCAAACCTGTGCACAGGGTCATTGGACATATGATTACAATATCTAGTGTCAGATAGTTGTCTGAGGGCCTCACTGTTATAATCTCCCCAATTCTGTACTACAACTGCCCCACCCTTGTCTGCTGCTGAAATCACAATTTGTTTGTTCTTCTGAAGTTCCAACATAGCTTGCTTCTCCCTAAAAGTCATGTTATTATGTTTCCAAGCCAAACTGGAACCCTGAAAATGGACATCCCTAAGAACACTCTTATGAAATTGATGCACCACAGCATTCATAGGCGGGGAGAAATTGGAAGCATGGTATGTAAATTTCCCTTTATCAAACTCCAGACCAGAATCTCCAAAAAACATTTTCAAATTAATCAATCTACAAAAATTGGACAAATCTTGTGCAAATGTGTCTTCAGAAATAATAGTACCAGGAATAAAGTTAAGACCTTTATTCAAAATTTTCACATGTAGATCAGATAAAACATAATCTGACAAATTAAGAATATTATTAACAGTGTTAGAATTCAAGTCCCCAATGCCAACTCCAAGAGTCCCTGTACATTGTGTATTCTTTTTGTGTTTGCGCCCACCCCGTCTGCGTGTACTCCTAAAGGGGGTAACCCCGGGCTTCTTTTGGGCAATGGTGATCCTGTTGCTGTCAGGGATTCATTGTCAGTGCCTGATGACGTGTCATCCCAAGAGGAAGTAACATTTGGATTACTTTTTCTTAAAATAGATCTGGGCCTTTTCCTTTTTTTATCTGATGTTGGAAGATTATTAAATCTTACATGCTTAGATTGAAAAGAGAATGGATTGCCCCGAGAGTAATCCTCTTGGTCTCTGTTAAATTTTTTCATCTTGCGTGACCTTAATTCAGCATCAAATTTTTTTAGATCCTGAGCCACTCTATTCAGTTTACCCTCAAAAGAAGGCTCCTGTTCAAATTTTTTTAACTTGTCTGCCAAAATCATGATTTCTGACAGCCCCTTATCTATAGCTCTGTTGTGAAATTTATATAATTCCACCACAAAAGACATTGTGGCTTCATGTTGTATTTTTGCCCATTGTGTGGTTAGTTCATCATCTGCATCACTCACATGCGGAATAGTCCTTATTCTTAATCCCCTAGGGGTGATATTGGCTGCTTGGTAAGCCTTAAAAAGCTTACTATGCCATACGTTAGCTCGTAAGGCCCTAAGTGACCTATTCAGGTCATCAATTAACTTTTGACTTGTAGTATCAGGGCTAGTATTCCCCACCATGTCTCCATTCACATCATTATTTGGATTGAGGCCAAAGACCCTTAAATCCTCTCGATCAGCCACTAAACCAGAAATAAGACTAGATAAGTCCATAATGGCAAAAGTATTAGCCAAAAGACAATATAGCTGCCAATAGTGGTCAATCAATAATACCACGACAGCAAAGATAAATTATTGAAAAGGACTATAGCAGCAACTCCGGCTGCGTCCAATTCCAACTGCTAATAAGTAGGTGTGTGTTGATGCAGAAAATGAAAAAAACCCCTTATAATGACCAAAAGCCAAAAATAACAGAGGCTGCGGAGATCAAGAATATAGCCAAACTATAGAGTGGATCAGGTTGAAAAAACAAGAACCCAATTGAGAATCAAAACTTACAGAGCTAATCCAATCCAAATAAGGACTCGTGCATCATGGCAAAGCCCCATGGACACATCCATATGGTATAAAATAATATTATATTAACACTTAGACAGGTCCAGAATTATGTAAATAATTCTAGACCAAACCCAATTGGGTACCATAAATCAAAGCACAATATAAAATACAACCATCTATTGGCAAAATAATGACTTGCCAAGGGATATCATTCCATACTTGTTCTGTATAGATATTACTTATTGCCAAACAGTTGGAAATATAATGTCTAATAGGTCCTTGTAAACAGCCAATAAACTAACCAATAAATTAGTATGAACTGTAATTTACTTGTTCCAACCTTGATATCCCCAGTCTACAAATAATGGGTAAATATTCAGATGCTATAGATGTACTGTAATGGTAACCAAAATTGTGGGTTCCATGAAAGAATAACCCCTGCATGTCTCCAAACCAATGCACACATGCATATAATAAACACAATAGGCTAATGAATACATATAACTCAATTACAAAATGTAAAAATGTTAGACCCCATAGAGCGTTGCTGGTAAAAGGCAATCACCAAAGATATGCCAAATAGGCAAATCTACTCCTAATATCAAAATTTGTAGATAATATATCTTGTGCCTACAAAAAACTAATCAGTAATGTTTGTTAACCTAGCTAAAAGTATAGTAGTAAAGGGATCATAAAACAATATTGCCAGTATTGTGTAATAGAACAGTGGAGCCTATGTTCCAAATTGTCCAAATTATCCCCCTGCTGACTAATATGGTGGCATATAATTACAGGTATTAGGCTTATACTAGATATAGTTTATTATAATGCCAATCCTGGATATAATTGAGTGTCCTTAATCAGAATCGCAAAGTGTGTAAATGGCATACAAGCCACCACCAATTTGGATGGTACATATATATATAGAGTGGAAAACTAGATCTAAGGTGAAAATATTTTGATATGGACAAGACCTTATTGCCCCTAATAACAAGAAACCTGTATTATTTAAATCACATAGTTATACCCATAAATCTATTATCTACAAACACCTAAAAAAATAAGGTGTCATAAACTTTTAATATGTATTTGAAAGTATGTTCCAATCCCCCATAGAGCATTACTATGCCAAAGGATATTCAAATATAATATACATGGATCACCAATTCACCCAGAGATCAAAATTCCACAAATAATTAAGTCCAAACTATTCCGTTCTGATATATATGTAATCTTATATATCCAGATAGTCGCAAAATATACTGTACTTAAATATAATAAACACGAGTGCCAATAGTAAGCCCATATGTCCGTAAATAGACACAGTACCACATATCGCTACCTAACTGTGAGTATTAATGGCCCCTAGATGCACGTCGTGTATTATATCATTACCTAATCTCGCCCGTGCATAAAACAGTTGCATCCACACCAAAAGACATGCCCCAAATAATTGGATCAATAAATCACAACTATATAGTATACATATGTACAGAAAAGAACATGTCCCTATTAGGTATTCATATTCAAAATGGTTGTATAAGTCCAGGAACCATAAATCATTGTCCAAACCAAAACAGAAATGTTAAAGGTATTGAGTTCAATTTGAAACGATGAATTGTAAGGTCCTTTCTTATTGAAAAAAGTCAACAAACAATCCCATAGTCACCAACTTATATAGCATCCAATTGCGATGAAAAAGAAAGTTTCTTAGAAGACCAGAAATCCACGATACATGCGACGTAGTTTGGCCGGCCCCATATACGCTGATCTTTTCATGGCCTATGTCGAAACCAAGTTAATCTATGATTCCGCCAGAAATATCTTTCTTTCAGATATGGATATTTGGAGATGATATCTTGATGATATCTGGCTAGTGTGGAGAGGTGATGAGTCTAGTCTGTTGGCTTTTGTGGAGTATTTGAATAACAATGAATGGGGTCTTGGGTTCACGGAACAGCATGATACCCATAGGATGATTTTTTTGGATGTGGTTGTACGGAAACTCCCTGATGACACGCTTGAGAGTGAGACTTATAGGAAATTTCCCCAGTATAATTCATTGTTACATGCTTCAAGTTTTCATGCTCCACACATAGCTAATAACATCCCGAAATCCCAATTCATCAGGACAAAACGGATATGTTCGCAATATTCTACATATCATAAAAATTCGGAGGACCTTAGACATAGGTTCAAGCAAAGAGGTTATAAGGCAGGGGTTGTAGCAAATGCTATGAAGCAGGTACAAGGCATGGAGCGTAGTCAGTTACTTCAATATAAGGATAAGGAGAAGGACAATGCACCATCCAAACCACTCAGACTTATAACAACATATGGGAGGAACACCATCGGTTTTGTCAATATTGTACAGCGTCATTGGAATATTTTGCAGAGTGATCCAGATGTTGCCAGGACTATTCCCCAGAAATGTATGTTTTCATATAGAAATGGTAAAAACCTGAAATCTTATTTCAACCATTACAAAACTAGAGATACGAGAGGCAGGAATAAAACACAAACTACTATTTCTGGACATAGTCTGTATGGTTGTTTTCCCTGTGGACATTGTGTAAACTGTAAATATATATGTAGTACCAAGGAATTTTCAAGTCGTAACTGTGCAAAGGTCTTTGATATTAACATGTTATGCAATTGTAGCACTGATTGGGCCATTTACATGGCCACATGCAAATGTGGTGCATTTTACATTGGGCAAACTTCCAGATGTTTAAGATTACGTATCTCTGAACACTATAGTAATATTAAACAGAAAAAGCTCACAAATGCATTGTATAAACACCAGTTGTCACACCCATCAGCATTATTTTTATTTGTTATTATAGATGTGATTCAGGGTGACCGTAGAAACAAAATTGGTTGGCATGAGATTTTGAATAGAAAAGAAAAAAGGTGGATCATCAAGCTGGGTGGGCTTTTCCCTCCAGGACTTAATGAGCATTTATAATGTTTCTACCAATGAGAATGTATCCCCACATATTTAAGTAGCAGGAAATACTGTGATTTCTGATACACTGATGAAGGCTGTGTAACTTACCAGCCGAAACCGGTATGATTATTTTTCTGCTATGATGCTACTAATTTAATACAGATTTATTGATCACTGTTTGCTGGCTCCGTTTTGTTTGTCTGTTGATCGTATGTGTACCCATGGGATATCTTCTGGGTCCCTGCTAGACAGAGGCACAATACACTAAACATAAATGGGTTATCTTGTGTGACCTACTATTCACGGGCACAGTGTTCTGATTTTATTGGGTTGCAGCAGCCAAACACACTCTGGCTATGCTTGTACATGCCCTAGGGCAGATAGCCTAGTATCAACCTCTGAACCTATGATAATGTTCATGATGCACAATGTTTATTGCTGATACTGTTTGCAGGTTTTTATCATCTTTGCTTTCCCACTTTCTATGAATTGCTTAGGTATCTGCAGAACATATTTGATTATGACAGGGTTCCACTATATTATATACGTGTCTGTTGTCATATAAGTGTGTGCACAGGGCAGATTGCTGGATAGTGAGAGGTTCCTGGGTTAACACATGCAACTGCCTGATATGTGTGGCCCACTGCTGTATTCCAACATGGCCTAAGTGTGTGAGCATGCCCAGTTCAGACTGTCAGTGTTCTGTTGCCTGACATTTCTCTCATGTATTCGTGTGTGAGCATGCCCAGTGTGACCTTTCAGTATGTTGCTGTCTGAGGTCCACTATATTTGTTGATGTATGTGTACATGTCCAATATTAACCTCAAGATGCATGCACTTGAAGCTCTCCTCAGCATGGAGAACATCAATATCTGTGCAGTGACAGAAACCTGGTTCAAGGCTCCAGAGAGCACCCCAGCACTACCAGGTTATACCTCATATCATGCTTTTCGGCCCCAAAACCCGGACCGAACCACAAAAGGAGGGGGAGTTTCCATATTTATCAAGGATATTCACACCTCCAGGTTAGAGGCATTGCACGAAGTATCGGAGACCATCCATGTGCAACTGACAGTGGGCAAGACTGCTTTTCAGTTTATAGCATCCTACAGACCACCCTCTCAAAGTCAGGAATCCCATTCGGCTTTCCTAAAAACATTGGAGAACATGAAGATCTCTCCGAACACCATTATACTGGGCAACTTCAACTACCCAATCATAGACTGGGAGCATTACTCAAGCCCCAGCACGTTAGCCCAAAGGTTCCTGGAATTTATAAACTCAAATGCTATGGAACAACTAGTCACCACTCCCACAAGAGGGGAAAACATACTAGACCTGATCATTACTAACATGGGGACTCTATGCTCCATACCAGAAGTATATCCCTCATTGGTAAGATCAGACCATAAATTAATTTCACTGGATATCCACATCCCGATCCCACCCCCAGCCCAGAAAACCACAGTGAAAAACTTCTCAAAAGCAAACTTCACACTTCTCAAAACCAAAGTGGAATCCTTCAAGGCCCCAGGGCCAGTGGAAACTACGGCCCAAACTGCAGAATCCTATATAAACACATTCTACGGACATCTCCAGGAATGCATGGATCATACTATCCCAAACAAAATCAAGACCCAATCATCCAAAGGCAGGCGTCCAGTCTGGTGGACCCCAGCCATAAATAAACTGTACAACAGAAGGAGGAAGCTACTACATGATAGAGCAAAATCCCTAAAAGGGAATGCATCTCTGATCAGTACTAGCAAAAAATTACGATCCCTCATAAAATCCTCCAAGGCCAGCTTAGAGAGAAAAATTGCACAGGACACTAAAGACAATCATAAGGCTTTTTTCAGTTATGTTAGGAACCTGGGATGCAACTCCCAGACTTGTTCTGAGTTGATTCTAAATGACAAAAAATACACTGAACCCACAGACATCGCCAATATCCTGGCAGACAGGTTCAGTGCAAACTTTTCCACCCCCCCCCAAAAGAGCAAGTATCTATCCCGGCAGAGTGCAGCCTCCCAAACATCTCTGATGCTCAGGTGAAGGCCGCCCTTTCCAAAGCAAAAAACACTGCTTCCATGGGACCAGATGGCGTCCCGGGTTGCGTCCTACATGAACTCCAAGAAGAACTAATCCCTCAAGTAAAACTGCTGTACAATCTCAGCCTAACTACAGGATATGTGCCCAAAGAATGGCGGACAGCAACAGTGGTCCCACTCCACAAAGGTGGCGCCTCTGCGGACCCTGGAAACTATCGCCCCATAAGCCTGACTAGCCTAGTCTGCAAGGCTATGGAGAGGATCATCATGGAACTCATAAACAAAGACATTGGGGACCTACAGACACTAGATCCTACCCAATTTGGCTTCGTCAAGGGCAGATCCTGCCTTTTGAACCTGGTCGACTTCTTTGAAACAGTCACCAAGGCCATAGATGAAGGGAAGGTAGTCCATACAGCCTATCTGGACCTCGCAAAGGCATTTGACACAATACCCCACTCGGGCATCATAGATAAGCTATCCAGCCTAAATATAAACCCCTATGTCACAAGATGGGTCGCAAACTGGCTCAAAGACAGAACCCTCCATAGCATCAACAGAAAAACAAGTCAACCAGAAATACAAACAAAGACCAGCACTTGACTCTGTGAAACACAACCAACCAACCACAAAATGAATTGACCTAGGTTTTGTCTTTATTCAGACTTCTTCAGAATAGTAATAAAACCAATTTCAACCATACAAGCTTAAATGTCAAAGACAGAACCCACAGAGTCAGAGTTGCTGGAGCCATGTCAGACTCGAAACCGGTCACAAGTGGCGTCCCACAAGGTTCTGTCCTGGGACTTCTCTTGTTCGGTATTTACTTTTCTGAGGTACAGGCCAACATGGGAGGACTATGGCTCACCAAGTTCGCAGATGACTGCAAACTGGGCGCCATAATCGACTCTCCAGCTGACACAAACATCCTTCAAAAAGGTCTCGCAGAGATGGATAACTGGTGCCAGAACCATGGTCTAAAGCTAAATGCCAAAAAGTGTATAGTCATACCCTTTGGCAAAAACAATGTGCCCACAAATTACCACATAGGTGATAACCCATTAAGTACAGAGAAAATAATTAGGGATCTGGGAACCCAAGTTGATAGCAATCTCTCCTTTGACAACCACATTGCCAAAGTGGTTAGAAAGACCTTCTACATAGCCCACCTCATCATGAAAGGATTCACATCTAGATCAAGAGAGGTAATCGTGCCCCTTTATTCATCCCTCATCAGGCCCATCCTAGAATACAATGCCCCCTTTGGGATGTACCTTACCCGACACCTGCAGCAATTAGAAAGACCCCAAAAGTACCTCACCAGGAGGATCAAGGGACTCAAACAGATGCCATATGCTGCTCAGTTAAAAAAACTCCAGCTCTACTCAGTTGCATACCTCCTACTTCGAGGCACTCTATGCCTGACATATAAAGCTATGTCCAACCCAGAATTAATGGACATGTTCCACCTCAGTAAATCTAAATCCCTTAGAGCCACTCGCTTGAGGGACTTGAACCTCAGCACAGAAATGAATAGAACATGCTGGAGGGACAGATTCATAACCCAGAGGCTCCCTTCGCTCTGGAATAGAATTCCAATTCATGTTAGGCAGAACACCTCACTGACTCTCTTCAAGAAGAATCTTGATGAGTGGATGGGGGATCGTAAGTTTGCCCCAGGGATTACTTCCGTGTCACTATTAGACAGAGGCACAGTAAACTAAACTTTAAAAAGGGCACAGTATACTCAAATCAAGGGGTGGCGTAAGCCAAACACAATCGGGCTAGGCTTATAAATGCCCCAGGGCAGATAGCCTAGTATGAACCTATGAACCTATGAACTCGACAGGAATTATGCTGTGCCTGCAGGGTTTCCATGGAATACTTTGCATAGACTTATCAACATTTCTTCATACAGGCTAACCACTGCAATACTGTCATGGTTTAGTGGTTCAGTGTTATGACTGTAGTGCACAGTATCCTGGGTTTGAGGCCCATCACCGCTTATATTTTCTTACTGAGCAGACCAGACTGCTTAAGGGCCAGTAGAGCAACTATGAGCATATTGGCTTTTGTTCAGCTATACCCTACTTAAACCCAGCTTGTCCAACATTGCAAAATATTAACCATCATTGCTGGACGTTGGCCAATATTACTCAGCATTGACCACATTTGTACTAGTTGGTGTGTGCGATTTTATTTACATATACTACATGGTGGTAAATGCTGTTTAGCACTGCTTTATATTGCTTAACACATGGCAATCATGCCTCAGGTGTTGATGCAGGGCTGCCTATGTCAGATGCACATACTACACTCCCTATACATGTTTGAAAGCAGGTAGTGTCAATGTAGGCATCCCTTTTACTATATGTGTGGGTCGGAGAGAGATATAATTTCCAGAGTTCCTACTGAGCCAGTGTATGTGCTATGCGTTGCCTCTTTGCCAAGGCCAAAGCATACTGGGCACACCTCCTTCTGCCTACTGGGGCAGGCTCAGGTTGTTCCTCTTCCAAGTCACACTCTGCCTGTGATGGCCTTGGCAATGGTGGGGGGCTGTTTGGCCCGGGCCTATGCTGGTCCTGCTGCAGCTGTTTTCACAGGATCATATTATGTAGCATAGCACATACCATGACAATTTGGGTACATCTAGTTGGTGAGTACTGCAAGGCTCCACCAGATGTGTCCAGGCACTGGAACCGTGACTTGAGCAGCCCAAACACATGCTCAATTACATTTCGTGTTTGTGCGTGTGCCTCATTATGGCGTTCCTGTTCAGGTGTGTGTGCATTTCTGATGGGTGTCATCAGCCACGGCTCCAGTGCATAGCCAGCATCCCCCACTAGGTGTCCATGTGGGATGTCCCCATTGGCAAATGTCTGGTACAGCTGCATCAGATGCCAGATATGGGAATCATGGTAGCTTCCAGGGCAGCCAGCACACACATTCAGTATTATGCACTGGGCATCACACATGACCTGGCAGTTGATGGAGGGGAAGCCCTTGCAGTTGAAGTAGACCCTACCCCACTCACCAGCTGGTGCTTTGATGCATATGTGCGTGCAGTCTATTGCATCCACTACCTCAGGGTATTCTGCTATTTGCTGGAAGAGACACATATTGCTGGCCAATACCTCATGGGAATTGGGGAAGTATACATGATCACCGACATGTGCTGACATGGCATCCAGGAACTGGTGCAGTACCCTGGATGCTGATGCCTGAGATATCCCCATCATATCACCAGTTGGTCTCTGGAAGGTACCTGCTGCTAATATTCTTAGGCCAACACATACCTTAGTTTCCACTGGGATGGGTTCCCCTCTGTTGGTTCTGTGTATGAAGCGTGGCCTGCACAGCTCAACAATTTTCTGTCAGACATCTCTGTCCACTCTATAGTGCTCCACTATCTCCAGCTGACGTAGCCCCTGGAAGGTTACCCTGGGCCTGTACACTCTTCTCCGTCTCCTCACTGTAGGTTGTCCAGCAGCATTTGCATTATCACCACCCTCAGCATGTTGCATATGTCGTTTTATAACAGCAATGGCAGCCCCTAACATTTTTTGTTTCAGTAAAGCTTTTTCAGTTTTCACTTCTATTAGCTTACTGCAGTGTTGCAGTGTCTCTTGAGACAAACATAATGGACTGTTGTTTGCAGAGTTTTAAGTGCTGGGCTGGGCTAGTGTTCTGCCAGGGTAATTGCCTGATTCTGATTGTTTTCACCTGCTAGGTCTGCTAGTACTCCCTGGTAACTTCCCTACTATTTGGTGTGCTTCCTTTTTCCTTTCTGTTTCCTGAGGGGGGAGCGCCGCGCACACAAGCGCAAACATGTGCACAGCAGCTAACATGCACGCACACATGCTCACATGGACTAAAACTTGCTTATTCTTGTTAAAGCACGCACACATCGGCGCAAACACGCTTACAACTGTTTACACAGCTTTACATATGCTTACTCAAGCTTACATGCGCACACACACACTAACACGCGTGCACATTGTCTTACTCGGGTTTACTGGCACGCACACGCACGCATGCATGCTCAGCAAGAAACTTTGGTGTTATCCACGGCATACACCTTCCATTTCTTGACTTTACCTAGCCTACCTGTTGACACACCTCTTTTAATAATATGTAATTGTCAGCTGACACATGACACTTTGCTCCAATGAGCTTCACTCCTTTCATACATACCCCCCCTCGTGATGTCACCTATCTTCTACTCTGTTACTCCCCTTATCCTACTCCTACACTCCACTGACTGTGCTCATTTCCTATGTAAACTTGCGATTCACTATCCTAACTCTCATTTGCATAGGATTGCCTACTAATGCTTGGTTACATCTCTTAGACTGAGCTTCCCCCCTTAGCAACCTCTACTCAGTGGCCATGTTGCCTTCAGTCTGCCATTCACTTGCATTGTAAATTCATTTTAGCTATAAAATCCACATTTGTGGTTCTTAATTATTAATTTTCATGTTTTTAGGGCGCAGCGCGTTTGTGCGGCGCTGCGCTACGGTTAAACCCTGGCGATCGGGATGAAAAAAAAAAGTTATTTTATTTCTATTTTGTATCACTTCCCATTGCCAATGGCCATATTTTTGGCCACTGGCATACTTCCTCCTATAAATGCATGCTTTTTTTGCAGCTGTCACGGCTCCGTTTTGCTATTTGCAGAACCATACTCAGTTATCAACTGAGTACATTTCTGCAAATAACACTACTCCTACTCAGACAGGTTCAGGTTTCCTGGATCGCAAATTTACCTCTTTTGCATAGCTTTCGCCTGCAATTGAGGCAATTTGCATATCCAAGCCCTGTCCGTGTAGGACTAGTTTGGACAGCTCAGTTGCACGTCCCTACCAGCTGCTCCTGGATCGCTCGGCGGACATGTTGGCTGCATGGAGTCTTACTCTACTCTTAGACTCTGTGCAAGCCTTCGTGAATCCAGCCCATTATATTTGGTTTGTGTATATTTAAGTATTTAAGTAAACTTCCTCTTTTAATAGGGTTATTCAGACCATTTATGTTGATTGATAAACCTTTTAGTGAAGTCATAATATCTCTATAAATGAGTAAGAAATTCTTGTGATTTGTGTGTTATCTTGATTATGTTTTATATAATCCTCTCCAAAATATTTGTTATGTAAATTATAATCTTTGACTGTTACCATATGATATACTGTATGTGTTATACAATTCTTGCAACCTATAATTATATGCATTTGAATTAAGATTGATGTCAGGAAGAACTTATTAAGAAAATTGAATGTAGTGTAAATGTGATAAAAAAATGGGGTAGCTACCCGCCTGGAGTTATAAACTCCTTGTCCCAGTGACATCTGTCACTCAGATCAAACCCCTACCCAGCAGCAGCAAAAAACAGGCTCCACTGTATATAAATGTGAGACAGGTAAAATAATAACTCTATATATATTTACATATTCATTAAAACAAGTCGAACAGATCTGTAATCAGTGTAACTCATCTGATATTACTTGTAACAAAATGTCATTTGGAATAAACCTCTAACTGTGGCAACTAAACATAACCTTCACTATATATGAATGTTAAACATACAAAATATTAACTCTATATATGATTGCATATTCATTAACACAGGTAAGGCATAGTTATAATCAGTGTAACTCATCAAGTTTTGCTTAAACCATTTTTGTCATTCAGAACTGACATTTAAACAACAGCAACAGAACATGTCTTCTTTGTATATAAAAATTAAACAGATTAAATAATAACTTCATATGTGATTATATGTACCTTAAAACTGGTCTGAAATCTATGAAAGCAGTATTCTGATATAGAAGTCTGTCAATTGAAGTTACTACTAGCCATTTCACACATATGCTATATGTTGGTGTAATATTTAAAACAAATCAATATGAGTATCATTAGAGTAAAAGGTCAGGTGACACCTTAAGCACTTGTGATAGAAAATGCCATCATGCATTAAGTGAGCTTATTTTAACCCATATTATTTTCTATCTAGCTATCAGCCTCTGAATGGAAAATCAATTGTAATTTGTAATAAGATTAGTTTATCCTGTTAAGTAAGGCACAACAATATAAATAACATGGGATACATTAATTAAAAAAAAATGCACACTTACTTTTCCCTTTTTCCTTCCCCTTCAGTTTACCATAAACATAAATAAAAATAAGATAATTAAAGATTGCTTTCTTGAGAATCAAACTGAGTCCAAATGGTGTAGTCAGCAAGTTTAAAATACATTTTTAAAGTAAATACAACCTTTGCCAGCATTTCTGATGATTTTTCAATGAAATTACATGTACTAACTTCCTGGTTGAGGAGGTCGACTAGCTCTGACATCATCAAAATGCATTGCGATGTCGTGGAGTTCATTCCAGAATGTAGAGAAGATTTTTAGTGAAAATAAGGCAGTTCATGAAGAAATAAGCTCGTGGACATCAAGCTCGAGCTTCACAAAGTCTCTCGAAGATGTTTTTTCATCATTTTGAGTGAAAAAAAACCACCAAAAATAACAAGTATGTAACTGTATTTAAAATGTATAGGGAAAGATCATATGAGTAACATCTGCATGCTTCCCACAGCCTGCTCACACATGCACAGCTAGTTTGAACTGTCCTTTACAACTAAACAGCACCACAGAACTCCAAATGTAGCAGAAAGTATTTTAAATAAATCACATAGCCTTATTAATCCATTTTATATTCACATGACAGAAAAAAGTGTATTTAAAAGTGTATTTAAAACTGTAAAGGAGTTCACTTATGCATCATATAAAAATGGTAAGAGATTGTCAAATCATATTATCCCCATATGAATTTAACATATATACAAGTTTTAAATTAATTTGTAGGGTATAAACTATAAAAAAACAGTGTTCAGTATGAATTGCAGAGAATGATAATTGAATCTTTGGTGAGCTCTTATTTACTACTAACTATGTAGGTTTAATTGATCTGACTGTAAATAGTTTAAATAAATGAGAGATTTTAAAGGGAATCTAGAATGTTTATATATGGGAAGTACTTATTTTACGGTCACAATGGCTCCATTTGTTTACCCTTCACTCTTAAGATATCTTTATAACAATACCCATAACTATATATTTACCATTGGTATACACTTTTACCTCAGTATAAGTGAAAATGAAATTATGAAATTATGTGTATACTTAAGATCATGGGTGAATGGCATGAGAAAAGGAAAAAAACAGGCTTACCTTGTAAGTGAAAAAAATCAACATATAATTAACACAGTGACAGTGTTTCCAGAAACATAACAAACTGCAAACATAGATATTTAAGTCACTTGTTTCTTAGTCTTTTTTGTTTCTCTGAAGTCTTCCAAGTGGGATTAGAAACCATTCTTTTAAGCGTGGGATTAGCCCATTCCATCTCTTCTATTTTTTCCAAGATCATATGGACTTTTACATAGTTCAGAGCTGATTCTAAGTCTTCAAATATGTTGGGACCTTCCAATGAAAATATCTTCAGCTTTGCAGGGAACAAAAGGTGTGTTTTCACCTGTGCTTTCTTCAATTCTTTTATCAAAGGTAAGAATATATATATATTTTTTTGCTATAACTGCTGATGAATAATCATTGTCAAAACATATTGTAGCTTCATTTAATTTAATTGGTGACTTGGACAAGGCAGTTTTTAACACTAATTCCTTGTCTGAGGATGAGAGGAATTTGACAATGATAGATCTAGGTTGCTTTTTGTAAGCAGTATTCACTGTGGCAAGGGAACGATGTGCCCTCTCAATACCAAAGGACATAGCTTCAGTAAGATCAAGAGGCTTAGGTAACCAAGTATTGAGAAAGTTAGTCATGTTGTTCTCTTCTGTGCCTTCCGGTAGTCCAAATA
The DNA here is from genome assembly GCF_019279795.1 of Protopterus annectens. Classification (NCBI taxonomy): domain Eukaryota; kingdom Metazoa; phylum Chordata; order Ceratodontiformes; family Protopteridae; genus Protopterus; species Protopterus annectens. Next base: position 1,582,725,067 of record NC_056743.1, read on the forward strand.
TTCTTAAGTTGTTGCATCTGGATCTGTTTTCCAGATCATCTAACTTATTTTGTAGAGAAGTATTTTGTTTGAGTAAGAATTCCATATTGTTTTCATTTTCAATAATTCTCCCATCCATATCGGTCAGAGCTTCTTCAATACCTGTTATCTGTGGTTTTTGTTGTAACAAGTCTTGGTGAAGTAAATCCATTTGTTTGGTAGTTTTTTCCTTGAAATTATCTATTTTCATATCCAGCTTATCAATTTTTGTAGCAAGATCCTGTATATTTGTTATCAAAGTCTGAATCTTTCTTTTGAGGCTGGAATCTTGGTTCTGGATTTAGTGAAGCTCATGATGAATTCTTTCAGATGAGGAGACATTATCCAGGAATAATTTGACAAGAAAATCTGCCTTTTTTGTTTTTAACTAGATATTATTGTAGATGAAGTTAAGTTCTTTCAAATCATATATAAAGGTATTTTCAATTTTTAGTTTGAAGGCAGAATTCCTGTCAGAATAATATTTCTTTAGTGGAGCTGTTGAAATCTGCTGCTACTCAGAGCCCATCTTAAGGTTATTATAATAAGGCAGTGATATAATTTCCTTCATTGCCAGTGGTAAAGTTCTTATAAGAAGGAAGTGATATGATTTTTTTATTATCAGTCCTAGAGTACTTATAAGAAGGCAGTGATATAATTTCCTTCATTGCCAGTGGTAAGGTTCTTATAAGAAGGAGGTGATATGATTTTTTTATTATCAGTCCTAGAGTACTTATAAGAAGGCAGTGATATAATTTCCTTCATTGCCAGTGGTAAGGTTCTTATAAGAAGGTGGTGAACTCATCCTCTGTAATTTATGTGGCTGCAGACTTACTAGCCAGACTGAGTGGCATGTACACATTTCTTTTTCTTCTTTAATATGTGCTTTCAGCTTAGTTTTGGGCATAGCTAATGTTTCCTGATTTCTTATTTCTGATGGAAGATGAATGCATACTGCAGGAACAGTTTTTGAGAAGGCCATTTTACCAACTGCTGTTCCATAGCGGGGTTTAGCTGGAGTTATGCTATTGACTTATCTCCCCCTTAGGGTGTTAAGTGGGGTCTGTGAATGTTAAAGTCAACCTTATGGAAGGACAGTGATCAGCTATTACTATTTTGCAGTCAGTGAACTGAGTACCAGTTTGATCCAGTTTTATATTTTTAACCAGTGAAAGGATTTTACTAGATAGCAGTGATGGGAATGGATGTCTGCTAGTAAAAGAAAGCTGCAGATTTTATTTTCCACTTGTTGAAGATTGTGAGAATTTGTATTAAGCAAAGAGATTTAAGGGGAAGAAAATATTCAATTTTGGGAATGAGTTCTTTTCTGGTGAGAGAGGGTTGAGCAACTGGAGGTAATAGATGTGTTATTTATAGCAGATATTTAGCTGGTGAAGCAGATAATTTTGGTTATTACTTTGCCACTATGCAAAGTGAAAGTTAAGGTGGGGGCCAAGTAGTATCCTCAGGAATTTTGACTATATAACATCATGGAGTGGATTGTCGTAATTATCTTTTGAAGTAATTTTGTAGAAGATTGGCATGGTGCTGTGATGCAGCATGATTTCTGTGGGGGGTGGTAATTAAAAGCTTGTTACCACACATCCAGTTGCAGAAGAAGGTGAAGACTCTTTGCAATGGTTGTTCAAGTGAATGATATTGAATATGGAAGCAGAAATGGTTAGAGTGCCACTATCTAACAGCAGCATTTCACATTGCTTTCCTTCTAATGGTGAAACCATTTAAGGGTGGATGTGGTCTAGAACAAATTTAAATTCTCTGTCTAACAAATATTACTATAGGGGTCGTAAGGTCCTCTGTATAGCAAGGCATTCCCACTCAGTCATGGGATGCCTGGCTTGAATTTTTATTCAGTGTTCTTAGATAGCAGACTGGATTTTCTTCATTCCCTTTCTTTCAGGTCATCAAAGCCCCCAACTGAACCTCTGCAGCATATATATAAACAGTAAATGGTTTGGAAAAGTCCAGGGATGCCAAAACTTGTTCAGTGCAAAGACTTGGCCTGCATTTTCAAAAAGCTTTATCAGCTTCTGATGTTAACCTAACTCATTTTGGTGACTTTTTGTCAGACGTATGAGGGGACAGGCTATGAAACCAAACTGGAAATTTAATTTTCTATATAACCCAGCAAGACCTACAAAAGCTCTTATCTGCCTTTCTGTTAGGAGAAATGGCCATTCCTACACAGCCTATATCTTCTGTTTTGGGGTTTCACTAACCCTCTCCCAATTACATATCCAAGGTGTCTTGCCTCAGTCATCCCAACTTTGCACCTCAAAGTCTTAACAGTAAGCCCGCCTACTTTAGTTAATTCAACATTGCTTGGATACTGTAAAGGTGTGAACCCTAATCTTCTGAGTGGATAACCACACCTTCCAAACTATCCACAGCATAGGACTGCAGAGGGGTCAGGATGGTGGCCTAATGGTTAAGGTGTTTGCCTTACAAACATAAGGTGCAGGGTTTGAGTCTCACAAGGGATAATTGGCTAGGCCTACAATGGCTTGCAAGGGCAGTTAGCCTTGTACAAGCCTATGAACCTAAGGGCCAAGACTGATGATATTTTAGCACCCAGTCCATCAGTCCCCGGAATGTAGCCAGAGGAGACTGAAGGGGAAGACAGTATTGTAGAACTGGCCATCTGCAGTTGAAAATACAGTCCCCCCAGCTTTGGCAGTTCAGGGGTCTGACAATATCCTTTCACAAAATCCAGGGTAGTAAAGAAAATGGCCTTCCCTTGTTATCACACCAACTTTTCTACACTGGCATAAGGTAGGTGTCAGACCTGGAGATGCTGTTAAGTTTTCTGAAGCTGTAATTAATCAGACAGCACTGCATAGTTTTAGAATTAGCACAATAGGATAATTCCACCCACTTGCCATCTTTTAATACTCCAAGCTTTAAAAAATGTATCTCCGCTTAGAATGTTTTTGCTAGGTTTCAGGTACTCTGTATGGTCTTAAAATAATGCTTTCCCTTGCAAACTGTTTCTATGTTGTGTTTAATAATAGTTGCCCATCCAGGTAATGTGGACAAAATATCTTTGTTTCGCCGAAGGAACTCTTGAAGTTCTGGTGTCTAAGATTTTGAAAGGATGCCATCTGCCACCACTTTGGGTGTGAATAACATCTGTTTCTTCTTTGCAGTCTGTAATCTCAGATAACACACATGCCACACTTACCTAAATTTCATTCCAGGTCTTTAATACATTTATATGGTAACGTTGTCCAGTACATCCCTTTCTTGTCTGTCTTACCTTACAGTTCACCCCATTTATTGTTTCTATTACTTTATAATATCCCTGCCATTTCCAGGGACCAGAACAAAAGCTTGATTTTTCACCTGGAATTCCCTGTTCTGTCCATTTCTGTTATAGATCTCTCATTGGCTAGCTTGTACCCTCTCTCATGTGATCTCATACAATGGCCATTATCAGTTTCATTCTAGGATGTAAATCAGCTTAATTCACTACAGCTCTCTTAAAAGTGTCTCCTACTCCTCCCATGCCTCTTTCTCCATATCCAACAGCCCTCTAGGGTGCCTACCTTATAATAGTTCAAAGGGACTAAATTCTTTAGAGGTCTGGGCACCTCTTGATGGAGAACATTAAATCAAAGCATCCATTTGAGGGTGATACACTGTCAGCTGTTTTTCTTGAAAGCTTTGGCGGAGGTGCCACATAATTTCGGACATGAACTGTGTGCGCTGCTTCATTAAGGTCTCTTTGAATATCCTTATCTAGGAAAATAATAATGTAAGTTTTTTTGCAAGTGCTTTGGAAATGGCCTTTCTGAGGGGATAGCCTGGTAGCACAATCAAGCACTCTTAAAATGTACCTATGCCCATTGTTGGACAAAATTATTGCAATTCTTTCAAATGAATCTTCAGTTATAAACAGGGGAAATAAGGGATTCCAGAAACCCTGTCTCAGCCTGTTCCTTACCATACAAGGCAACTGGCACAATAATTCTCAATCTCCTTTAGGACACCGGAAGAAACAAAACCGGTCTAGGACTCATACTTTAGTTTTATCCTTGCCCAAATGGACCTCCAACAGGTGGCTATGGGCCATTTTCATGACCATTTGTCTTAATGGATTGGGTACCAATGACTGTTGTATAACCTTCTCTTTCCTCTTTGCTACTGAGGCCATTTTGCATTTCAATGACGGATAAGCTGGTGGAGGCCCAATAGGGGAATCCTCTCCTTGTACCATGCATAGTTTTTCCTGACATGGCTTAATGTCTTGTTTGTTGTTCTATTGGGACATCTTGAAACTTAATGAACTTATTTGGGCATGGATAGACTGGGATCTCATTTTCTTTCTGTGTCTTAAGAGGTTGAAAGCTATGCCAACCCCCATAAGGCAGGTACAGGAATCTTAATGTCCCATTTCTCTCCAAGGAAGGGTAGGCTACTCCAGTTATAGAAAGGGTTTTCTTTACTGTTCCCTTGATTTCAATCTTTACTCTGTCTTTAGGATTCCTTACTATCCTTTGTCATTATCTGTAATTTCTTCCTAAGTTTGGGTTCTTGGAGTCTATTCTTCTCCCTAGGTATTCACCTTCTTCTATCTACCCAGAGGGTTTATGCAGTGTGGAAGCTGGGGTCTTCTGCCTTTCTAAATAAGTTTACCCACATTTTGGTCTTCCCGGGGCCCTCTACTGTTACCCTAGTACTCATATAACACTTGTTTTTATAAAGCTATAAGCTGGAGGGGGTGTCTGTATCCTGCATATTGCTGAACTGTCTCAGTCCTTTTTCTACAATAGGGGTGTACGAGATCCCATAACATTATTTTCCTCCCACTGTTCCCAAGGTTCATAGGTTCATAAGCTGTTGCTAAGCATGTGATCACAGAGATCACTTAGGAGACTACCCCAGTTTCCCTTGTGCCATACAGCCCTGTCAGGTTATTTACCTTGATCAGGTTAACAGAGGCTGAGGGAATCCAATTCCTGGGTAATAGGATGCAGACTCATTGCCTCAGTTATCTGCACTACCTGACAGACTAAACCATAGGTCCCAAACCCATGTGGCTCCCTGTCCTTTCATGTCCAGTGCTCAATCATTGAGCAGCACAATACACTCATTCAGCTTGCATACTGTAGGATAGTTTTGATCTATTTACCTCTGGGTTATGGGCCCAACATGCAAGGATCCTTAAAAAATGTTGAAAAAATTTTCCAGTCATTATATCTAGTGTAAGACAGGACACAGTGGTTATGAAGTGCATTGCTTTCTCCATGATGGATGTACTTTTCACCTGGGTAACTGGGTAGTACCATTTCTCTGTATGGATACAAATGGGCTTTCTTTTGATAAGTTCTTTGACACATACCTAGGATTATCTGTTACAAGCACTATACAAACAAAATCATGCACGATGAGCCTATACAGGCTGTAGAAGAATGCAAGTACCCCAGCTAGATACACCACACTATCTTTCTAAAGCCATGCTGGCACCTACATCAAGTCACTGCTCAATTAAATGTTTCTTACTCCATCAGTAGCCACCTTACCAAAGAAGTAAGAAAAGCCATATCAAAAAATGTTTTCTTCATCAACATTGAATATGCTTTACCAGTAACCTCACTTAAATCCTCCTATAATGCAAACTACCAGCAAACAACCTGAAGTGTTATAAGCAGGTTTATTAATCTATCACCTCAACTACAGCATCATTGTTTCTTCCTGTAGAAGTAAACTGGCTACAATTGATTGCATGTGCAATCTACCCTCCCAATATTGTCATGCATATATGAAACACTGAAAATGTTTTCTGCCCTTCCCTGAAAAGTAAGGTCCAGTTTAAATCTTCACCATAGTATCTACAAAATCAAGATGACAAAACCCTATATCAATATTATTCGCCCTTCAGTCAGTCAGTACATGAAAATAACTTCTCAAAGATTATGCCTGCCCTCTGTAACCATCTTCCCCTCACATCTCAAAAGTTTTATTAGCTACAAAAACTCCAGAAAAGGTTCCATGCATATCTAGAACTTGCATACAGATGTACCTGCTTTGTAGACAAGGGCTATAGAGAGATAGCCATTAAGAAACAAGTCTCATCCTACACGCTTTTATTTGTGTATCATTCTTTTCAACAGAATGCAACCTATGTATATATGTAAATACACAAATAAATTGTCTTGCTGTCTCTGGTGCACACTATCATGCAGTCAAACAAAACAGAGTTTATCATATGTCAAGTAAAGGATACAGTTTTCCTTCATTCGTGAAACTAATTTAAGTTGTTTTTGATTTCTGTTATGTAAAAGCCATATGTTCTTAGTATACATTATACTAAACATTATAATTTGTGATAATTCTTAAGCTAATTGCCTTACAACTAGTAATTACCGCATGCCTTTTGCTGAAATATGGTTTCTCTTAACGATTTCGGAAATAACGTCTATGTAACCCACTTTTACTCTGGATAACCTGTGACACAATTGCTCACAATTCCATATGTTGCTTGTATCAACACCCTTCTAGCTCCAAATCTGAAGTCTTATTCTCAATAAATAAAGTCCTATACCAACAGTTTCTACGTCAAGTTTATGGGTATCTACAGATCCAGCCCAGAGCAACAAGTAATACAGACCCAACTACAAACTAATCTTCTCTGCATAAACCATTGAATCACTTTCAAGAAAGGTTTTCCTTAACCCTCCAAAAAACAATGCTATGTTCTTTGTTACTATAAAAAGCCTTTTGAAAGTTCCCAGTTCCCTCAAACTCTTTAACCAGCACAATGACCTTGTTAACACCACCACTCCATTCAGATGCCTAGGCATCTGGCTTGACCAATCTGTTAACTTTCAAGAGCATATTCAAAAATGGACCTGCTTTTCTGGAGTCAGGAAGTATCTCAGCTTCTTTAATTGCTAGCTAGGACAGCCAATGGGAAAGATGAACTGCTCATACAATTTGAGTATGACTTACCCTTGTTTGCCACCTACTCTAACAAAAATATATCATAGCTACAAACTTTATCTAATAGAATTTGCCACAGCATCAACAGTTCCCTTCACATTGAACACCACTGTCTTACTTTATCTAAGGCAAAGTGGCTTCCAGTACAAGCCAGATCCAACCTACTTTAGGACTACCACCTATTAAAGTTACTCCGCCAAGATATCCCTTCTCCATTTTGCATCAAAACTATATTGCTACCCCAACTTACAACCTCAACAATCAGGGTAAAATAGAGTCTACTTTCCAAACCCCATCTCCTACACTACATAGATGCGACTCTAGATTTTCTGTACTTGCTCCAAAACAGTGGCAATTCTTTCCTCACTATCTCACTAAACATTATAACTTTGTTAAGTTTAGGCCCCAACACCTGTAAACATGTGCATAGCTTCTCTTCACTTTCACCTTGTTCGTGTCACTTTACAACTTTTATCTTTCTCAGTTGCTTTCTCCTTGGACTCTGTGTGTTTACAATTACAACGTCTTGCTCTGTCCCTTGAACACCTTGTGTTACCCCTTACAATTTCCGAGCCTTAACTTTCTTCTTACTCCTTTCTTGGTACTCCTTTGATTACATTTCCCACTTGTAAAATGTGCACCTCAGTATGGTGTAAAGTGTGCAAACCAGCTCTCTCATTTTGTGAATTGTTTGCTGTGATCAGTGCTCTACCCAAGTAACCAGAATGCAAATAAATAAATAAATAATTATAAATAAATAAATAAATACAACTGCAGTCAGGTTCAGCAACTCTGGGTCTCAACTACCAGAATTTCCAACTACAGTATCAATCTCCCATTTTGGAGTTGACTGCTTCAGCCTTTTTTTTTCTCTTCTTTACCCCAAATATTAGACTCCAATAGACTCTCATCTGTACTACTCTGTCGTACTACAGTTGTCTTGGCCTTAAAAAGGTATAGGTATACATCTGATTTTTATTACCTGGGCTGCAGGTATCTCACTTTAAACAGACTGATCACTATTTCCTTGCCTCTGTTTTTTTCCATAAAAAACTCCCATTCCCCCCTGTAACAGATGCTCCATTTAACATCATTCTTAGTGTTGCCCTACTACATTTCCCTACCTAAGCCTAATATGCCTTTCTGTTTGGTATGCTCTCAGTGGAAATGTAACACTGTGTTACAGTATGTATCTATGTATAACTGACTGGCAGTTAATGCAGATGGTAAGGCTATAAATTGTTAACAAGCTGCTTCATAGAGTGGAGGGCTTTATTCCCTCAAATTCTTTTCTTACATTTCCATACTAAGCAACTCTGAGGAAGTCACTTAATCAGTCACGGCTCCTGCGTTGAGTCTGAAAAAGGATTGTGTACATTATTGCTACATACTGACTAACAAATAGAAATATATACATATATTTTATATAAATATATATATATATATATATATATATATGTATATATATATATATATATATATGTATTATTACATCTATATATGGTTTACTATCATTTACTTGAAGTGGACTTGATTGAATTCACTTTGCACAAAACCCAAAACTTGAACGCTGGCAAAGTTGAACTCTGATATTGCTGAAGTACAAATCTTGACTCATCTCAGCCCATGTTAATATTCATTCCTAAGTCGAATTCAACATGTATTTCGGAAATACCAGACTTCAGCAATGTGAGTTTTCACAGAGGCAATGTGAGTTTTCACAGATGTGAGTCGATGATATGACCATTCGACCAAGTCCATTTCAAGGAAATTATATATATATATATATATATATATATATATATATATATATATATATATATCTGTTCAGTCAGTGGTGGTCAGCCACAGCAGTGTGAGATGGGATATCTGCAAGCTGGTCACTATTTTACTGCAAAGTGTGACAACCTGTAATTTCAGTTCTTTTAGAGCTTCATAGCTTATGTTTGTTCATGAGCACTGTTACAGATCTGGCCAAATGCAGTCAGACTTAACCTTCTATATCACTAGGTTATCCCAAACTCTTACATATTGATGCCAAACTTTCAGTGCTGCTTTTAGGAAATTATATTTTGATAAAAAGCTTGACTGAGGAAGTGCAAATATATATTCTAGATAAGACCTGAAAAAGTTGCATGCCATACCAATACTGCACAACCATATGAGTGACATTTAATACAAGAGGTCCACATGTTTAAAACAGTTATCAGAAAATGTTGATAAAAACTTGGAGCTACTTTATAGCTTCTTCAGATTTCTAGCCACAAATCTTCAGTTTGCTGTGCTTGAGAGTAGTTACATATATATACACCATTTACACTAAAACCTTTTCTTTTTTAAAAATAAATTCTCAGTTTCTCTAGAATGAGATGTGCTAGAATGTAAATTAAAAATGTCTTATTTATTATGTTTTTTTGTTATATAAAGTAGTTTATCACATCTGAAAAAAAATAAAGCATAGGTAACCAAACAAATGGCTATTCTTATAAAATCTAATATCTTGTCACTTTGGTTTTATAAAACTTTGTAGGCCAGATTTTGAAATGTCAGCATTTACTATCTGGATATATAATTTTTTTTTCAGTTGTGACAGGTTTGTTTCCGTTTACTTGTTTGTAGAAATATAAATGTCGAAGGCAGTTAGAGGGATAAAATTGTGAAAGATAGAGCTACATTCTGGAAGGACTATACAGTTCCAAAACTCCCCTACTCCTAATGCTGTATGGTGTAGTGATCATGGAAACATGTTCTGATGTGAGTTTTATAAAGGAAACAGTACTATAGGATCACAGGATTATAGGAACATAGGTGGTTACCAGGCTAATGGCCCTGGAGTCCTTACAAGCCTTGCCAAGAGTTAATCCCCAAAAAGAAACTTCAGTCAGCACCTGTCACCCCTGTCAACGAGGGACAAAGGTGGAACCCCTGGGACATATTTGTGGTTTCTCATCCACTCATCATGGTTGCAATTGAAGAGGGTCAGCGAGGTACTCTGAAATCTATGGGAAGTCTATTCCAGAGACATAGCAGCCTCTGGGAGACAAACCTGTCTCTCCAGCATGTTTTATTGATGTCTCATATTAGATTTAGGCCTTTCAAGTGGGTAATGCGCTAGGATTTAGACTTACGGATATGGAGCATCTCTAGTAGGGCAGGGTCTCATATTGCATTGTAGATGAAACACAGATCACCTCTGAGCAATCTATACGATACCAAGTAGAGTGATAGTGATTTGAGCCTGTCCACATAGGACAGGCATTGGTGGCCATGGATTCTCTTTGTGAGGTATTTCTCTGGCCTTTCCAGTTGCTGCAGGTGTTTGGAGAGGTACATACCAAATGGGGCATTATACTCAATTATAAGCCTAATGAGGGAAGAGTACAGAGAGGTAATGACCTCCTTTTTTTCTGGATGCAATCTTTTTACTTATGAGATGTACCAAATAAAAGGCTTTTCTAACCACAGCCGCCACATGATGGTGAATGTGAGTTGTCAACCTGAGTACCCAGGTCTCTCACCACAGGTTGTGTGCTAAGGGGGTTGCCACTGATGTGGTAAACAGTAGGGGCCGTGTTTTTGACAAATGGTATGATAATACATTTTTTTGCGTTCAACTTATGGCCGTGACATTTGCACCAGTCATCCACAAACCTGGTCAGCCACAGGTTCTTTGTCTTTGCCTCAGTCTCCGAGAAGTAGATGCCAAATAGTAGGGGTCCCAAGACAGATCCCTGGGGAACACCACTAGTGACAGGTCTGCTGTTGGAGGTGGTGGTGCCTATATTGATCTTGTGGGTCCTGTCGGTGAGCCAGTTGGCCACCCATCTGATAAGATAAGGATTTACACCAAGTTGAGTTCATTTTTTGATGATGCCCGAGTGGGGGATTGTGTCAAAGGCCTTGGTCAATTCAAGGTAAGTTGTATGCACTGACTTTCCCTCATCCAGGGTCTTGGTGACAGTCTCAAAGAAGTCAGTCAGGTTCAATAACCTGCCCTTGACAAATCCAAACTGGGTGGGGTCAGGTGTTTGGAGATTGCCTATGTCCTTGCTTATGAGATCCATAATAATATGCTCCATGGCTTTACAGATCAGACTTGTCAAGCTAATGGGGCATTAGTTTCCCAGGTTAGTAGTGACACCACCTTTCTGCAAGGGGATGACAATGACAGTTCTCCACAATAAAGCCTGTAATTAGGCTGTGGTTGAATAGTATGCACAATGGCTAAGCTAGTTATTGCTGGAGATGGTGCATAATACAGCCTGGGTACTATCAGGTACTATACTTGCCATATGAGATAAAAAAGAACAGCAAATAGCAAATTAGTAGCCCAGACAGGTAAAAACTCTCATAAGTGTATATAAACATCAAGAAAAAACTTATAGTATCAGTGACTCAACAGGTATGACACTGTTCACTGATGCTGATAAAGAATAAAAGGCAAGAAGATCCATTCCAACACCAAATGTTTAGATTATTTTCACAGTCATGACGTTGTTATTCATTGAAAGAAGTTTTAAACCAATGTGTTGTCTGCCTGAATTAATGATAGCTCAGGTGAATGTAAAAGATTCTCTGACAAATAAAAAAAATCCTACTTTTTTATTAAAATTTCACATTTTGACATCTCATATACAGTTTTTCATATGTATAATTTTCTATAATATTTCAATGCACAAATAATCAAGCAATGAAAAAAGATTACTAAAAATGGAGTTCCCATGTAACATTTTTAACGTGTTCTTCAGTTTCTCTTTGTAGATCATGACATACCCCCATGGAATTTTACATAGATGTATTATCCCACAACGTATACAAAACATTCTCAAATCTGCCATCCCAAATATTCCAAGTACATCTAAGCACAATTTTATCAATCCTTTCTTGTTGCAATCACCACACATTGGACTTTTCCTTTTCAAATTTTTCAAAACATTATTCTTCATTTTCTGTGATAACGCTCAAACTCCATGTATCCTCTTACAGTCAAAAAACATTTCATAATTTTTCCTCATCCATATTTATGAGCAAAATACAATCGTTCATCTTTCTCCATCCATCCAAAACCCCTTTTCCCCATTTTTGCACATGGAGTTGGGGTGCCACTTCAATGGTGACAATCATCTAGAGCCAAGGTTTACACCACCAGGTGGCTAGCCCTGCAAGGATTCACATGACTCAATGTTCTTGTAAAGACGCTTGCATACTATCAACCTTTAGCCACTTTCTTCATCTTAAAATTCCCTTATTATAATCTTCTGGAAGGTTTCCTATGCAAGAACTTTATAATTATTCTCTATTAGACATCTGAACCTGTTTCACCTATTTAAAAGCTATACTTTTAATACTTCCTTCCAAAAACATACTATTTTTTCTGATAAATATCATGCTATTGTCCTCTCCCTTCTTGTTTTTATTTTCTTAAATCCAACACATATTCTTAATACTTATATTTCAGGTATCAAATCCTCCTGAAAAGATCAGCTTCAACACAGAATATATCTATATGTCATTATCAAATTATAAAACACACTATTGTACAAAACAAAAAAAAAATGAAAGAAAAGAAATAAAGAAATCCATATTCTTCTGCTTCCAACTTTTCAGAATCAATCATTTTCAACAAGAAATGTTTGATTAAATGCGCCTTCTTTTAAAATTACAGTTTATAGTATTTCATTAATTTACTTACTTCAATTTCTCGATTATTTTCTTTCATTTTTTACTAGCCATCTCTTTCTTCCCATATTGAAAACATAAAATATTTGTACTATTCTTCATTAAATAAATATCTTCTATGTGTTTCCACCTCTTTTCCCTTATATTTTTCTTTACTTAAATCAAACCATAAATTCTCTTCTAACTCCTTTACTTGCTTGCCAGTTCTTTTGTAACCATTAAATCAAAGTCAACTGCATAGCTCATTATCATTGGCATACTTATTAATGTATGGTAGCTTGTTTTATCTTTGCTACCAAAGTGTTAACAACTGATCCAAATAAGACTGGGCTCAAGGGGCACCCTTGTCTAACTCCAATGTTCTTCTCAATTCTGTCTTTCAGATGATTATTTCTTATGAATTTGACTATGCTCCATGATATTCTTCCTACACAAAGCCTTCAGATTTATATTATGAAAACTTTTAGTTGCCCTCTTATAGCGTACAATGAAAAACTATTTTGTTATTTCACAGCTGATTAAACTAATTGCATGAGCTTCCCCTGTCATATCAACACCTTCCCGTAATTTGCAGGTACTTCAATAGATATTATGAATGTGACCTGTAGGTTCCCCTATGGCTCCATGCTGGGGCCTCTCCTTTTAGGTATTTACTTCTCAAATCTCCAGGGAGAGAGGTAAGAACGTTATCTAATAAATTCTGCAGATGATTGCGAACTTGCAGTTGTTGCTAAGTAACCCTATGGCACTAAACCCCTCTAGAATGAACTTGTCCAGATAAATGGGCTCAAATTAAATGCTAAGAAGTATAATATCATCACTTTTGGTAGACAACTTCTCCTCTCATCAAAAATTCTAACCAACATGAAGTTAAGGATCTAGGTACTGGGGTTGATATCTCAGTCTCTTTTGACAATCATGTAACAATAGTTGTCAGAAATTCCATTTATTTAGCTGAACTAATTGCCAAAGAAATATCATCAAGGTCTAAATATGTAATCATTCCCTTATACTCAGCATTGATCAGTCCAGTTGCTGAGTGCAATGTCCCCTTTGTGATGTATCACACTAAATATATCAAACAATTATAAAGAACCCCAAATATTCCAAACCAAAAAGATCACATGACTAATGTTTCTGAGAAACCATGCGATGCTGGAAGCCTTATCCATTTTACAGTGTCTTATAGACTTCTCAGAAGAGATAATTATCTCTCTTATCACACCAATAAAGCTCAGATTGCCTGGTGTCCCTGTTTCTCTGCAAGTCCAATATTTCTGCCAGTACTAGAACCAGGGCCCTAGATATTCACTAAATGATAAAACATGATGAAGGGATGGGTTTATAACCCAGCATCTCTCAAACCTTTAGAATAAACTTCTCCATCTATTAAGCAGTGTGATTCACTATCTTCTTTTAAACATAATCTAGATAACTGGATGGGTATTTATAAATTTACTCTAGGACTGAACAGTACGGTCCTCATGCAGAAAAGAGGTGCTGCCTGAGGGAGGGTACTGGCAAGACAAGAAGAGTAATGAGTCTCAGTGATTTTGGAATATCTATGACTCTGTGAATATATGAATAATATTAGCAGTTTACCAAAACTTTGCATTTTAAAATGTTGTATACTTTGGGGCTATTCAACTTTCTCTAAATTCTGTCTAATCTTAATCTTAGAATCTTAGCCAGTAGTTTTTAATATCTGCTAAGCACAGTAATGGTTATTCATTCGGTTATCACATTCTTAAGATCTTTATTTGAAACAAATCATACCATATCTCCTAAAATCTATCCTTTACCTGCTATTTTATGGAGTATTCATACAACACTTTAGCTAACACCAAACACTTGCATTTTTTGCAGTTGTGTGTAAAATTAAAAATTTAACCAAGCCAATCCTGATACTTCTTAATTAACATACTTAGTGGTGTGTTCATCTCTTCTATAGATACTGTTTTCTGCAAATATTCTTGTCTTTTTTTTTAATTCCACTGAATTGTCTTATCCACATACTGTCCTTCGTGTATTTTCTTTTTCTACTACTTTGACAATTTCTCCTTATGAATACACTTCTACCACTTCTTAATTTATAAAACTAATCATGCAATTACTCATTTTTTTCACTTTTCTACTTAATCAATGTGAAATCTGCTCCTCCTTCTGCTTCAGTACATACCCTTGTTTTTTGCTATTCTACCATCATTCTATAATTTTGCCAGTAGATCGTGTTCTGTGTTCCAACTGCTAACCATGTCTGTGCCTCAATGGAGACCCTTATAACTCTATCAGATTCTCTTTTTTAATAATGAATCTTCTTCTCTGTAACTTGTAATCATCCCCCCACCATTGGAACTAAGTATCTTATAAAATCTTGATATTTACATGATCTTTTCACAACAGTTCAGTTACCATGTTTATGTTTTCATTTGATAAAATACAACAGTTTATTTTCAAACATCAGGATATTGAACCTTATTGTGCTTTGTGTATTAGTCCATAAATAGGCTTATGGTCTGATATTTAATTATCTAACAACATGAATTTGTATTGCTGAACAATATTTACAAAAAAGTAATCAGTTTAGTCCTAATATTATCTGTTATATGTCTGCCTTCTCTCACCAGCATCAAGCATATCTACATTTTTGGATATCTCCCTTAGACATTTCACAACTGAAGATCATGTCTTCTTGATTATTATCCAAGCAAGCATCAAAATTACCAACCTAATAAAATACAGCAATAATCTTTAAGTAATGTTCTATTTTCTTAATGATCTTACACTGTTCATTGTCATTAATTGGTGCATTGATATGGCACAGTCTTATGTCTCTCACCAATACAAAAATCGCAAATCACTGCTCTCCCATGTTTCACCATTATGGTATCCAATATTTTATATCACTCAGTTTCTTGGCTACTAACAACACTTCAGATAATTCTTGTACTCAAAAATACCACAAAACATTTCCATGTTTTCTTCTCTCTCTCTCGCTCACAACAGCTAATGAATCTGATATTCCTGTAGTATATGCTATCTGCACCCTATTTGTTTTCAAACAAAGAGCAACTGTCATCTAACATTGTTTTTAAAACTGTTAACATTTCATAATAAAATATTTAGTTATTTTGTGTGACAAAGTCTTCCTTTTTTGCTTTAGTTTTCTTATCTGTTGTCCTATATAAAAACTTTCCTCCCTAGAAGATGTAGCCTCCTCTATAAAGAGATTGTCAGCAGTATCACTTAGCTGCGTAATTTTATTTTTAGCATTCTCTAACTTCTCAACATTTTATAGCACTTGTAATATTTGAATCAGTTTCAGAGATGTCTTGTGACATTTCCTTGTTTTTCTTGTATTTTTTTCTGAAACTGCATTGCCAGTACTGCAGTACCTAGAACAATGAATCCAACGCAATTAGTCATTTTTACATGTTTACCATTTTTGAAAACATTGTCATTTAACATGACCTCTTCCTCCAAATGCAACATTTTTTATGAGATGCCAAAAAGTCTCAGAACACATTGATACTTGCACACATTGTAGTGTCACATGTAGCACAAAATTCCTGTAAATGAACTAACATATATCAGATATGACAAATGTAAAACATGAGGTGGTTGTGTATAAGTTTACCAGAGCATACCTGCCCCTGGTTGGAGCAAATCTCACTCAGCCATGCTTTAAAGTCAGCAGCATAGTAACACAACTGATATTCTCAAACAACAGTACTGATTCAGACATAGTTAAATGGAAATTTCAGTGTTGAGGACAAAGATGGTTGCCGTCCTGTAGACACTGCTGTTTCTAAGCTCTCTGAAAGCTAATACTAATCTCTAACTTCTAAGGTAGAGAATTTTGTTTCTGCTCAAAATAACCATCCTGATAGCTTGGTCTATGCTTACAAACTATTCAACTACTTGAGACTGAAAGCAGTACTTTGAAAATAAGCAGATTACCTCAGATTCTGTGGGCTCTTCAGTACATGTGCTTGCTACTGCTACATTTGTCAGCCTAAAAAAATACAAAGAAGACAAAAATGCAGATTGATGCTGACTCTATGGACACACAAACTTTTAAAACTAAATTTTCACTAATTGCTTCTCCAGAAAAAGACACTTTACCCAAAAGACCCAGTAAGGTAAGCAGCAAGAACCTAGTAAAATGTCCAGTAAGAACAAAACTGAACTTTCAAACCTAGGGAACTTAAACTAGGACTACAGCCTTTACAACCAGCTATTCAAAATTTTTGGACTAGTTAAAAACTTTTGGCGAATCCATCAAACAGATCATAACCAGGGTTGAGAAAATAGAAGCTAAAGTACTGGACAATGAAGTTAAAATTGAAACACTGCAGAAAGAATCTTCTTCAAACTCAAAGTACATACAAGAACTACAGCAAAAATTACTGGACCTGAAAGCACGATCCAGACATAACAACATTATTTTAAGAGGTTTGCTGGAAAGCACGGATCAGTCTAGATTGTTAAATACAATTCTCAACATTTTTGCCATCCTACTAGATAACACTGCTGAAGCTAGACAAATAGTTATTGAGACAGCCCACAGAGCTCTTCACCCCCTTTGGATTCCACCAGACCATGTCTAGTCTATGCTAAACTTCTTAATTACTAAGATGTTAGCAAAATGCTTACTTTGGTAAAAAAAAAAAAAAGAAATCAATTACCTGGTATGGAGCTAAAATATTTTTTAATCAAAACCTGCCATTACAAATTAAACAAGAAAGGCAAAAACTATCTCCATTCAGTGCCTACCTGATACAGAATCAAGTCAAGTTTCTGATGAAATAACCTCACATTATTTCTTTCTAGCACCAAGGCTCCAAATATACAATCTCCAGTGTAAAAGAAGCTAAATCAAACTTTTTCAATGTATTTAAAACTGTTCCCGAAGCTAATGTACCAAAAGACTGAAAATAATAACTTTTTGTTATCTACATTCTTCAGCAGCATGAATCACTGCATTCCAACTTCATAATCAGTGGTTTTAATGCTTAAATACTCATTCTAACATTTACCATGGCCAAACAGCACCTTTCTGGATGCCCAAGGCGTTTCTTTCCATGTGGGAACCGTTGATCTGTTCCATACCATGATCTCCATGATTCTACAGCCCTGGGTAGGCCCAAAAATACTTTGTTTCAACTCTGACCTCCCTACCCAGACTGCAACACTTTCTTAAAGAGCTTCAGCCTTAAAAGTGCGGGTTACAGAATAAAATTTAAAACAATCGTTTTTTTTTTTACCTCACTTTTCAGTAATGAAACACCCTCAAATGAGTAGTTAGTGAGGAAATCTCTTCAAAAATAACAGATTTTTTTTTTTCAGCATCCTTGGACTATTGCTGCTGTTTTACTTTGTCTAGAATCAATACTGCTGATGTTTATTCACAGGATTTCATACCAACTCTGTATGCAATCCTACAACTAAGTACGTATTGTGTGGTTAGATGCTATTTTGTGTGTAACCTTTACAGGCTACATCCAGGTTATTAAACTATACTACTGTATTGTACTTAACATGGCTTAACCCTCTCAGTTTATGTACATATCCTAATACTACTGCTATCATTGATTCCACTCATGCCAAACTAAGTTAATTCTAGTACCTTTATCCCCAAGACAGTCCAAGGTGAAATGTGCTGCCATTCCTACAAACACATGGCTTTTGTAGTGTTATATGCTTATCAGTGACTCCCAACTTTTCCCATACAAAGGAAACATTAACATGGTTGAGACGTATCCATAGCCCTTGTCATAGTCATATCATAATACCACAATGCTGTAAGAGGTTACTAAACACAGATATAATACACCTATCTTATTAAACTGATATGTTTTCCTCTTGCTTTCTGGGCATGGTTCATGAATGCATTACAGAACAAACATTTACTCTGCGTTCATGAAGGCTCACCTACTTACACTGTAAGGCTATTAACCTATTACAGTCCCTCTCTGCATGAACTGGGTTTCTGCCAAAATTACACCTGTTGTCTTTACCTATTGTTTGTTTTCTGCTCAATGCTATTAATTTGGTTTCTATAGTACAATTAGTATTAAATGAAAATTAGAACTTGATAGATAGCAAATGTGTAACTTCACTGTTATTCATGTGAAATATTTGCAGTCTTTCTTTGTATAATCTGCCAGATATTGTCAGTTGT
Organism: Protopterus annectens; assembly: GCF_019279795.1. Lineage (NCBI taxonomy): Eukaryota > Metazoa > Chordata > Ceratodontiformes > Protopteridae > Protopterus > Protopterus annectens. The sequence continues at coordinate 1,582,743,911 of NC_056743.1, forward strand.
GAAATGCTAACAACTATACCTATTTCTTAGTTTAATTTCATGTTGAAAATTTATGGTTATATTATCCTGTTTATCCTGCTTATCCATGGAGAATTGTCTCCACGAAATTAAATAGAAGACTTTATTTATAGCACTTTCATGCAATTCAGCACGGATCGTGAGATTTTTTTGTACCATACTTAATTATTCAACTACACCTTAAGTGAGACCCACCAAAATTATGCACAGTCCCTATTGTCTACCTTACCTCACCTAACTCACTAAAAGATAGAGATTTGCAGTTGAAATGTTAGGAAGTTATGCTATCTATACTCTGTAAGTATTATTTTTTAACTTTGGGATTACATGTTATTAGAAATACAAAGTTTAGAGATCACATGATCTCTAACCATTTCAATGTTTATAAAGTGAGATCTCTGTCACCTACATTCCCTATCTCTTCCAGGCTACATAGGTTTGTGATTATGCACAGGGTGATTGCAGGAAGGGACTTACGCCTATGTTCCTACAAACTAGGGTATCTACTATCATATTTTCTCCCTTTCTCCTTATCAGTGTAACCAAAAACAATCCAGGTCTATGTGGACAATTGATTCATGGAATATTAAGGAGATTCAGACAGAAAAGAAAAGAAAATTATTTTTTCACGTGGTCTTTAAATCTAAAGCCAAAATAACTGTAGTGCAGAAAACACAGCTCTTACCAGAACAATGGAATTTTGCGCCAAAGAAAAAAATTTATTACATCTATCACAGCCTCTGGCAATAATATGAATAGCTCAGGGATAGCTATCATAGTGAAAGAGAACTTCCCCCAGGAAATCAAAAACTACGACTCAGATACTGAAGGCAGATGGTGTTACATAACTTTCTGCTGCTCACACCTAGACTGACCTATTATTTTCTTAAACTCATATGTCCCTTGTACCAAACAACATGCATTTATCATGGCTATTTACAAAATCTTACCTAATTACTACTATATTCTTGGTGGAGACTGGAATGCTATTCAAGACCCACTAGCTGACAGAACAAAACACTAAAACCAAGTATAACAACCATGCTTCTTTAGCTATAATGGAACTTAGAAATGACTTTTATCTATTTGTTCCCTATACATCTCAATCCAATAATACCCCCAATAATAAATTCACTTTCTACTCACACTGTCACAAGATGTGGTCCAGGCTGGATTTTTTCCTTGTCTCTAATATCTTTCTCAGTTACAACATTGTATTTCATACTGAACCCAGGTTCTTCTTGGACCACTCTAAGATTACTCTAACTACTGAATGGTCCAAAGACCTAACTAATAAGCATAGAGGCCATAGCTGGGCATTTAACACTAACTTATTAAATAACAAAGAGATTCTATAGGAAGTTGATTATACCCTTGAACAAGCCTTGACCTCTGTTGAACACAACCAACTACCCTTCGACTTCTATTGAGCCTCCATTAAATCCATGATCAGAGGGAGTCTCATCAATAAAGCTTCTTATTAAAAAAAGTACCTCTCCCAAGAATCTACTATCAAAAATAAAATTAATAAGCTTAAGACCCACTTCCAATCAACTTTCACTCCTATATCTGAAAAACAAGTAATCCATTTACAGAAAACACTTTCGGACCTCAATAATACAAACGTATCTCTTTATGAAATATGGACTCTAACAAACTACTCAGTGTGGTCGCAATTGGCCTCAAAACTCCTTGCTAGATTAATCAACCAAAACAAACTCTCCCCAAGTATGACAGAAATAACTTACCAAGGTAAGAGCTACCATAAAAGCCAAGATATTTGGCATTTTTTAACAAATATATAAAGGTTCATATAGTTTTCCTGACCTTCATTCAAATAATTAAGATATAAAAACCTTCTTGAATCAACTAACTTTCCCCAAACTTAGCCCTGAACAACAAACAGCCCTATCATTACATACAACTCATCAAGAAATAGTCATGGCTATCAACAGGCTTAAGCCTAATAAAGCTCCAGGTCCAGATGGCTTTACTGCAGAATTCTGCAAAGCTTTTAGTAAAAAATATCTATTTTCCTTCTCCACATATTCACCCACATTACTCATAATTGGAATAAAAGATTTACACTTAAATGCCTCTAAAATGATTTTCATCCCTAAATCCAACTTGGATCTTAAAAACCCTTGTAATTATAGGCCCATCACTCTTATTAACCTCAACATGAAGATCTACACTTCTATCCTAGCTAACAGAATTAAACCTATTATCCCTACCATCATCTCCACTGAACAATCAGGGTTCACCCAGAATAGACAAACCTTTGATCACACTCTTCTTCTTAACGCCCTCTTAACCCTTTCTACCACTAATCACAACCCTATATATACTCTGGCTATCAATGCCTCTAAAGCCTTTGACAGATTGAATCTAGAATTCCTTCTCTCTACTCTTCCTAGGTTCAACTTTCCTCCAGCATTCATACAATATATTAAAACTCTATACTCCAACGTCCATACTATCTTACAAATTAACAACAACCTTTCTTCTCGAATTGATATTAAAAATGGAGCTAGACAGGGCTGTCCAATGTCTCCCTATCTATTTCACCTTCATATTGAACGTCTTTTTCTACTAATTACTCAAAAAAACTTTCACCGTATTCCCACTCTCTTCAATACTAAAATTCCATGTTCAGCCTTTGCTGATGACCTTAACCTCTATTGCTCTCTCCCTAATTCTGACCTCCCAAAAATACTAGACTCAATAGATAAATACTGGAGAGTCTCCAACTATAAAGTAAACTTAGAGAAATCAACCATCTTTCCCCTGAACCCTTTTTGTCAACTAGCTACCTGCCCCCAACCCTCAAATCAAAATTAATCATTCTTTACAATACCTCGGTATTTCCTTTCACCAAGACCCCAACCAAATCTATTCGAACAACATCTCCAAACTATGTTCTAACATCCAGCAAGATTTGAACAGATGGGCATAATTACACCTTCCATTTCTCGCCAAAGCTGCTGTAATCAAAATGAACATCCTACCTTGTCTGCTCTATGCATTCAACACTTCTAATGTAATAATTCACAACAAATTTTGTAAAACTCTCCACTCACCTTTCTCCAAAGTTCTATGGTCCCCATATCAATCAGAATTAGCTATTCTAGACTAACTCTCCCAAAAGACAAGGGTGGTTTAAATCTACCTGACTTCAAACTCTATTACAATATTATCAATAGTAACAAGATAGTAACAGTATCCAGTTATGCTCCCATTTCATCTACCTGGTCCCCTAGATGGGTACAATTATATGATAATTATATTAAAACATTCAGCTTCAACTCCAAAGCTTTCCCCTTTCTGAGTACAGAAAACCTTAAAAAACTTCAAACTACAACCAACCATTAAGTATAAAATAACTATTCTTCAGAAGGTTTTCAAATCTCTAAAACTGACCACTGATTTCAATACCTTGCAAGCACATCATCTCAACCCTAACCTTAAACTGAACAACAAAATGATCAATCTTGATAAATACCCCCTCATCAGAGAGCTAACTATAGCAGATTTCTTTCCTATTAGAAATAATTCACTATCTGATATTAGAATACACATGCCTCTCCCCAAAATTTATACAATCATCTTGAGACAAATCACTGAAATCTGTTGTAATACCTTGGAAGAAACCTCTTTAAATCTAAATGATATTAAAGCCTGCAAATCCACATGGAACCTTCTTTTGCTTAAGAAGAAAATGATTTCTAATTCATACAAACATATTCTTTCTATCCGAAACCAAAATGAGCTAATGTTTTCAAACTACTAGAAAAAACAAGATCCCTCCATTTCCCAAGCTATTCAACTTTCCTTGAAACTTAATCCCCTTAAAAAACTTAACTATACCTTGCTATACTTTCTAAAATCTATCCCTCCTCCTCTCTTCTCTGTCCCCATTGTACCAATCATAAAGCTGACTTGGTCCATATTTTTTGGAGTTGCAAATACTCTTATAGACTCTGGTGCTCCCTTAGAGTACAATTGGGAAAAAAAGTGATATGAGAAAATGACTTTGTCTTGGTAATTCGCAGTATTACATACCCTCCTACAGGGTTATCCAAACTTCAGACCTGTATTTTAATAACACTCTTTTCCCTTGTCAAACTTTATATCACCCTTAACTGGAAGGATAGATCTCTGCTCACTTGGGATGGATTTAAACAGCTTTCTACTAAAAATGTACTTGCCCACAAATATCTGAAATACACCCAAAGACTTAGTACACTTTTTACTGAATATTGGGATACTTTATTTGACCTCATTCTAGCTTAATCTCTGTTAACTTATCTATCTTGTTGGACATAAGGTGTACCTGTAAATAGATATTTGTTGTATATAAGTCTGCATTACTTGCATTGTTTTTTTTTGTGTATTGTTTGTTACCATTGTGTATTGCATGATTAAAAATTGTTAATAAAAAGATCTTAAAAAAAAGAAATTTCACAGTGTTGTTAATCTTACCTAAGATTTATCTTTTCTCCCTATAACTTCATCAAGATGTTTTTAGTACTCCAAAACCCTTCAGTAATGTTCATTTTTTCATTTTCACCTGTTTTCTGCTACAAATCATGAATGTCACACCCCTACTCCCTATTTAAATCTCATGTTGCTTAGAAATGAATATGTCACAGCCTGCATGACCCTGGCTGAATAAAACTGATTCTGTAGTTATCAGTGTTGGAATGAACAGATCACAGTAATTCAGTTAAATTGAAGCAAAATTTCTCTACTTCTATAAACCATCTAAAAAGGCTAGTGATGCACAACATTGTTATTGTAACTAAATAGAGGGGGAAAACTAATTCAAGATGTTCAGGCTATACAATATTATGGCCACCCAAACCTTATCCTGTGATGAAAAGATACTAACCTGAATATGACCAATCTGAACTAATGATCAATTTATTTTTCTTTGTCTTCATCTACATAGTTTTATAGACAAAAGTAATCTTAGGCTGTAACTGAAATAAGTAACTTTGAATCAATCTACTATCTCTGTTAAACAAAAAGAGGGAGAGAAAGTTGGATGATGTGCGGATAGTAAATCATGAAGTGCAGTGGATTAGCAAGGAGGAGGTAAGGATGGAGATGAAGAGGATGAAGAATGGAAAGGCTGTTGGTCCAGATGACATACCTGTGGAAGTATGGAGGTGTTTAGGTGAAATGGCAGTAGAGTTTTTAACCAGATTGTTTAAAGAAATCTTGGAAAGTGAGAGGATGCCTGAGGAATGGAGAAAAAGTGTTTTGGTACCGATTTTAAGACTAAGGGTGATGTGCAGAACTGATAGTAACTACTGAGGGATTAAATTGATCAGTCACAGCATGAAGTTATGGGAAAGAGTAGTGGAAGCTAGCTTAAGAAGGGAGGTGATGATTAGTGATCAGCAGTATGGTTTAATGCCAGGAAAGAGTACTACAGATGCAATGTTTGCTCTGAGACTGTTGAAGGAGAAGTACAGAGAAGGTCAGAAGGAGTTGCATTGTGTCTTTGTGGACTTAGAGAAAGTATATGACATGGTGCCTAGAGAGGAGTTGTGGTATTGTATGTGGAAGTTGGGACTGTCAGAGAAGTATGTAAGAGTGGTACAGGATATGTACGAGGGTAGTGTGAAAGCGGTGAGGTCTGCGGTAGGAGTGACGGATGTGTTTAAGGTGGAGAGGGGATTACGTCAAGGATCAGCTCTGAGCCCTTTCTTATTTGCAATGGTGATAGACATGTTGACAGATGAGATAAGACAGGAGTCCCCATGGACTATGATGTTTGCAGATGACATTGTGATCTGTAGTGAAAGTAGGGAAAAGGTGGAAGAGACCCTGGTGAGACAGAGATATGCTCTAGAGAGAAGAGGAATGAAGGTCAGCAGGACTAAGACAGAATATATGTGTGTGTGAATGAGAGGGAGGATAGAGGAATGGTGAGGATGCAGGGAGTAGAGGTGGCAAAGGTGGATGAGTTTAAATACTTGGGATCAACAGTTCAGAGTAATGGTGAGTGTGGAAGAGAGGTGAAGAAGAGAGTACAGGCAGGATGAAGTGGGTGGGGAAGAGGGTCAGGAGTGATTTGTGACAGGCGAGTATCAGTAAGAGTGAAAGGGAAGGTCTACAAAAGGTAGTGAGACAGCTAAGTTATATGGGTTGGAGACAGTGGCATTGACAAAAAGGTAGGAGTCAGAGCTGGACGTGGCAGAGTTAAAGATGTTAAGATTTGCACTGGGTGTGACGAGGGTGGACAGGAATAGGAATAAGTATATTAGAGGGTCAGCCTAGGTTGGAAGGTTTAGAGACAAAGCCAGAGAGGCATGATTACATTGGTTTGGACATGTGCTGAGGAGGGATGCAGAGTATATTGGGAAAAAGATGCTAAGGATGAAGCTGCCAGGTAATCGGAAAAGAGGAAGGCCTAAGATAAGGTTTATGGATGTGGTGAGAGAGGACATGCAGGTGGATGGTGTGACAGAGCAGGATGCAGAGGACAGGAAGAAATGGAAACAGATGATCCGCTGTGGTGACCCCTAATGGGAGCAGCTGAAAGAAGAAGAAGTTAATATGGCAGTGTTTGAGGTATATGAAATTAATAGGGTTACTATGATTCGTTCCATTTCATTTCAATTGACGCACAATTAATTGAAGCAAAATGTCTTAACAATCATAACATCACATATTTAAAACAGTTAACTCTGATCACTACAAACCTGCAATGCACCCTTAGTGTGATGGCAATCCCCCATACCTATTTGAGGTTGCACAAATCCAAAGAAAAAGGAGAAGGCAAAGAAACAAAGATAAAACTTACCTTCTTTTACTGAGACTTCTAACAACAAATTACTTGAAGTATTGAAGCACTGAATACAGGAATATTGTTATCTTCCTGCAGTGATATTTTGAGTTTCATTACAGCAATACTTTACAACACATAATTGGTCTACAACTAAAATACTAAAAAAAAAAAAAGAGTGACTCGATACATTAGGTGTGCACAGAATATCAAGATATGATGAAATTATTTGTTTTTTCACTTTTATGCTGCAATTTTCCTTTAACTTATATTTTTTTCAGGTGTCAGTTTCTTCCACATGGCAGTCCGGGACTGCTAAACTTTGCAGCAATCATTTTGTTTTAGTGAAAGCAGTCTGCTATACTCCACATGGAAGTGTTCCTTAGTAGTCTGCTCTTTTACCAGTCATTTGTGTTCCAACAGATGTACTTTCAGTGCACCAGCAGATTAGCATATTAATTCATCAACTGAAACAAGCTGCATTGTTATACAATAAATATAATATTACCATCAATGGATTCAGCTTAATGTTTCTCTTATAAAAGTGAGAGGAAGGTACATTTTGGATTGCTCTAGCTAGAGGAAATATTACCTAAACCAGAGCTCTTTGTACCTAAACCTACTAATTCCTGCCCTGGCTGTATTCCTTCTTCAACTGTTATAGCCAGACCAAGATTATTCTTAGGACCATGAACTGTCAGTTTCCTCCTTTTCTCCTACCAGCCTGGTTGACATGGATATACTGAGGCAGTGTAGCAACTGCCTCACATACAATGGCAACCCCTACTTCTAAATCATTCCTGTACCATTTGTGAGAGCCGCACCTACATTATGAATCTGGATTACAGCTCTCTTGTACAATAGATAGCAATAAAGAGCAGGTTGTCAGCCCACCTACCACAATTCCTACTTATGAATCAATGCATACACATAGACCAACATGTGCAGAAGTACTCACAAAAATTCTGCTTAAATACCAGAGACCTCCAAAACACATACACACTAAACCAATCATAACACCCAAAACACACAATGCACATAATGACACAAACACAAGTCTCTCACCATCAAAGCCCATAAGGCAACGCACATCCACTCCAAATATCTTAGTCATCGCAGACTCTATAATGAGACACGCAGACATCCCCCGCACCAGGCCGAACAAGGAGAAAGTCACTTTTTTCTGATGCCAGGATTCATCAGATCATGCAGGCACTCAGGTATCTCAACAATAAGTAACATTATGATTCGGTCATAGTACATGTTGGTATGAATGACTTGAGATGTACCTCCCTGGACTACATGAGGAGAGACATGATTGAGCTCCCTGATTATGCGTCACAGGCAGGTATGTTCCTAGCCTTGAGTGGTATATCACTCTCACGTAGGATGATACCACATTATAAACAGAAAATCATTGACTTCAATAACTGACTTAGTTTCTGGTGTCATTCTAAGGGGACCCAGGTTTCTGTCAGCCTGGATGACATGATCATTAGGCCTAGATGCTTTGTCAGAGATGGTCTTCATCTGTTACCCCTGGGATTTTAGCTACTGGCAAAGCCTATTGCCACCCCATAGTGCCTTTATTAGGCAATGTCACAAAGACAAAATTCCTGACATAAAAAGTTCATCAAAAAACAACCTCAAGGTTATGGTGCTAAATGTTAGGAATCTTAGCATGAAACTGCACTAACTGGAAGCAGTCCTCACCTTGGAAAGTGCTGATATCTGTGTAGTCACAGAGACCTGGTTCAAGGCACCCCAGACATACTGGGTTACACCTCCTACCACACGTTCAGACCATAAATGGAAGGCATGAAAACTAAAGGAGGTGGAGTATCAATAAAGATAAATACACTTTCAGATTGGTTAAACAGTATTATTCCCTGGAGACAATTCAGGTACAACTAACTGTTGGTAGGAAACCTATTCAAGTCATTGCCAGCTACAGGACCCATTCCATGAATCAAGACACCTACTCTGTCTGCTTGTATGTACTGCAATCGATCAAGATACAGCTGAACACCATGTTCTGGGTGATTTTAATTACCCATCCATTGACTGGGTAAATTGCTCATGTTCAAACTCACTTGCCTAAAGGTTCCTCGAGTTCATTAACTCCAACTCCCTGGACCAGCTGGTGGACACCCCAACTAGGGGTGCCAACATCTTGGATCTGGTGCGTGCCAATATGGGGTACCACTGTGGCACCCCCACTGTGAGATCTTCCATTGTCAGATCTGACCATAAATCAGTCTCATTCAAAGTAACTATCACACCAGACCCCCACCCCCCCTCCCCAGCAGCAACTAAATTAAAACACTTCTCCAAAGCAGATTATATCCTTCTAAGGGATGGTATAAATAGCTTCATTGCACCTCCCTCCTCAGATGTAAGTAGCAACTATGCTGAGTCTTACACCAATGCTTTTTACAAACACTTTTTTAATTTCTCCAAATCTTTTGGGTTTCTAATATCATGACGGGAATGGACCCCATTCCTAAGTCAAAGCATGATTAAAGTTTGTGAAATTAGTATTGTTTCAATCTTTGATGTCAGCCAAAAGTGCTCTTTGCAGCACTCACAATGTGCCCAGTAATGACTCCTTCTGCATTTCGTATGGGGTTTCATGGATTGGTAACATATCTAAATATGATTGTAGATTCTTTTTTATAAGACCTGTTGCTCCTACTACTATTAAAACTATCTGGGTGTCTTTCTTCCACAATGCTCTTGTTTCTGCTTGCAGATGCTGACATTTTATTATTTGGTGTCTCTCTGTATGCAACACACTGTAGTCACTGGGTGTGGCAATTTCAATGATCAATGCTACTTTTGTCTTCTTTTCATGGACCACTATATCCAGTTTTCTGCCATCTATCTTTTGAACTGTTGGTAATGGGTGATCCCATGTGATATAAACTTCATCATTTTCTATAATGCTTTATGGCTTATGTTTCCAGTGCTTTTCAGCCACTTAAATACCATAATGTTTGCACAATCTCCAGTGCAACAGTCTTTCCACATTATTATGCCTTTCAGTATACAGTCCTTCTGCCATTAGTATGTCACAACCAGCAACAAGGTGTGCGACTGTTTCCAATCCGGTTTTACAAAACCTATATTTGTCTGTTTCTCCACTTGGTCAATGGACCTTGTAAACCACTGTGCATGTAGCCCACTATCTTGGACTGCCAATATTAACCTTTCATGTCTTGGTTTGAATTTGCCTCTCCTTAACCATTCCTGCATTCGTTCCTGATCAACATGAGGTTCTTCTAGAGATTTTTTATACTTGCAATTATATTTATGCATTTTCCACATTTCTTGCCTTCTCATCTGGTCCTTCACCTTATATTCTTTCTATTGTTTCTTGCCACATTTAGTTGCTCTCATATTTTTATCTACTTATGGTTTGATTTCCATTCCTGCTTGATGCCTGTGTAACACCTGTATAACTGCATTGATGCAGCCGTACCTGATAGGACCAAAACAAGCTCTTCAAGTAAAAACAAACCTGCCTGGTGAACAACTGCCAGTGTCAGATTTTACAATAAGGGGAAGAAATTGTTGTCCAAAAGTAACAGGGAGCGTGCCCTAATCTGGAAACATTCCCTCCTCAGCTTAAACAAGTAAATAAGATTTCTTGTAAAGTCCTCCAGAGCAAACTATGAATGTGAATTAGTGTCATCAACTAAGGACAACCATAAGGTGCTCTTTAGTTACATCTGTAGCCTAAAAGTTAAGACCCAGATTTGCACAGAGCTGGTAGTTAATGATACCACATACACTCAGACTGTGCACATTGCAAACCTTTAGCTGACAGGTTCTATGAAAACTTCACACCCCTCTCCCCACCATACATACCCTATGACATTCCTTCCATCTTTAGAGAGTAGGTCATAAATGCCCTCTCTAAGGCCAGAAACACAGCATCTATGGGACTGGATAATGTCCCAGGCTGTGTCCTACATATTCTCCAACAAGAATTGTCAACACAATTGTGTACTCTTTTCAATCATAATCTAAGCACCAGCTTCATCCTAGCTAAATTAAAAATGGCCACTGTTATCCTCTTGCACAAGTGTGGTGCTTCTACTGACCCTGGGAACTATAGACCTATTAGCCTTACTAGCCTTATCTGCAAGCCCATGGAGCAAATCATCATGGACCTTATCAACAAAGATATAGGTAATCTCCAAACACTTGACCCTACTCAGTTTGGATTTGTCAAAGGGAGATCATGCCTGTTAACCCTGGTGGAATTCTTCAAGACAGTCACTAGAGACCTGGACAAGGAGAAAAGTGTGCATATAGCCTACCTGGACTTGGACAAGACTTTTGACACTATTCCCCACTTAAACATTATTGACAAACTCACCCAGCTAGGTATCAACCCTTATATTGTTAGGTGGGTTGCTAAGTGGCTCACCAATGGAAACAATATTGTCAAAACAGGGGAATCCACCTCCAACAGCAGACCTGTAACCAGTGGAGTTCCACAGGGATCAGTCCTGGGCCCACTACTGTTTGGAATTTATTTGCCCAAAGTACAATTAAAAATTAAAGGTCTGTGGCTGACAAAATTTGCTGACAACTGCAAACTGGGAACAGTTATAGAATCTCCAAACAATGTCAATATCCTACAAGAGGGTCTTACACAAACAAATGATTGTTGCCAAAGTCACGGCCTTAAACTCAACAAACAAAAAAATGTATTATCATCCCTTTCAGTAAAAGCAATATTACTGCTAGCTACCATATCAATAGAAACACCCTAAGCACTCAGTGGTGAGACACCTGACACACAGGTTGACAGCAACCTTATGTTTGATAACCATGTCTCCACAATGGTAAGAATGGCATTCTGTATTGATCATTTCATAAGGAAGGGCATTTTCTCCAGAAAAAAGAAGTTATAACCTCCCTGTACTCTTCCCTCATCAGGCCAATAAGTGAGTACAATGCCCCTTTTGGTATGTACCTTTCCAAGCACCTGCAGCAACTGGAGAAACCACAAAAGTTCCTCACAAGGAGAATTCAAGGTATTCAGCATCTGTCCTATGTGGGGCAGCTGAAATCACTGTCACTTTACTCAGTTTCATAGAATACTCAGAGGCTATCTCTGTCTTGCATATAAGGCAATCTCTGACTCTGCTTTAGTGGAAATGCTGCAGATCTGTAAGTCCAATGTCTCAGGGGTTACTCACTCTAAATACCTTAACCTGGTATATGACATTAATAGAACCTGCTGGAGTAACAGGATTGTCTCCCAGAGGTTATCACACCTGTGGAACAGACTCCCAGTTCATGTCAAGCAGAGCACCTCTTTGGCCCTCTTCAAGCGCAATCTGGACAATCGGATAGGTAACCATAAATTCACCCCAGAGATTCGAAGTGTGTCTCTCTTGGACAGGGGAAATAGCTGCTGATTGTGGAAACAAGGCCAGAACTTGGCTCAGCTCATAAGGACCCTTGGGCCATTAAGCTAGTAACCTCCGATGATCCTAATTATATCTACGTTACTATTGCTGTAAACTTCTCAATGGTGTATATTTAAGGGCATAAGCACTCGTACCAGGTGCGAAACATTTGCCTTATACCTTACTTTACCTTGCCTTACTCACAAGATGTGCATTATAATCCTTTATGATATACTGTATCATGGGTTATTATTCAAACAATGAATACTTCATAATGTATCAAATATATGACTAATTGCCTCATCATTGGCGAGGTGCAATCAAATCCTTACAACATTCAGAAAAAAAGGGTCATATTTCATTCATAAAATGGCCGACAGCAATCTTTTGGGTAAATGACATTTAAAATCCTGACTGTATATTTATTGAAAAGCTCATGCGTGGTCAGGTAATGGGCTTACTAATAAAGTGCCATTATTTTGTTTGGTCTTTCTGGCAGCTGAATTTTGAAGAGATGAGTTCTTTTAAAAATGAATACTGGTAATATAGTTTAACAGCATGTCAGTCTAATTCAGTGTGTTTCTTGTGTCAAGGTCACTGAGTTCTGAAGAGATGTTGACCTAATGCTTTTTACACTTTACGGTGTGCATTGCAATATACTGTCATTAACATTATTATTGTTATTTGTTAGCCTCCTCCTTCCTTCTCCATATCTTATTACTAAAATCATGCATTAAACGATAATACTTGTTCCTGGAGAATTCATCTCTTCAGAGACATGCTGTCAGCCTGATGCCATATGCACTACCTGTAAAATTTCATTTTACATAGCTGACTATAAAGTATCAAAAGAAGATTATAATGTTATGTAGGGAATGCGCTGTAACCATGAATGGAGCAAGTTATGTTATTGTGTGGGTTTCCTTGGTAACAGATGGAGAGGATAAGCAATTTAGAAAGGCATAAAAATAATTAAAGCAAAGTTGTTTACTCTAGACTTATTTTTCCCTGCCCTTGGGCATCTTTGGGGTGTTGTTATAAGTTTACAAAGTGATTACAAAATGCAAACTAAACTTGCAACCAAACATAATGCTTTCTGAAGTTTTTGAAAGTTTGAGGCATGTAACTAGTCACTACAGACTATTTAGTTTTAGTGATCCATTTTCATTGAGAAGGGTAAACAAAGGTAAGGTGCCCCACCTGCTTTTTTCTCCCTCATTGTGACGCATGTCTTCATTGCTGCATTGTGCAAGCACGTCTTTGGCATTTGCAGCAGTTGGCATATGTTTCAAAGGCTAGAGCGCTTATATGCATGCATGTTATATCTTGCTGCAGAATAAGAAACCCAGCCAGGTCTGGTATTGATCCCAGGATTCATCACCACACAGCAGCTGTCCTTTGAATAGAGAAGCCAAATTATTCAAAGAAATATTTCTTTATTAATTCTGACAACTAGATTGATCACTAGGCAGTGGAGATCCAAGGAGGAAAGCAGAGTCTTAAGAATCAGAATTTGGAACACAGATTTCTATATAATATAGCATATAAGACCTAACAATAACTTGAATCCAAAGAAGACATAGAATTAAATATTTTATTTATTTTTATTTTTATTTTACATTTGTTTGTATACTATCAAATATAAGTGCTCTGTATCAATAACTTGTATATAAAACAAGACTGAGAAAAAATAGCTTAATCATTTTAGCTGTAAAAAAGCAAACTACAGATTTAAACCCCTCTACCAAACTAGGCTAACCATGGGGTCATGTCATGTCATGTCACTGTTAAAAGTGTTGGGAAAACAGGTGTATTAATTCCTTAATTACTACATATTATTTTACTGATACGACATATCACTCAACAGTATTACCCAAGCTACTGTCTCTTCCTAGTCTAAGAGGGATGAGTATTCAAAAAAAAGGGTAGTTTAGCATAGTGACATAAAGGTAGGAGTGGCTAACAACCTTCATCCTGTAATTCTAGGTTTAATGCCCTCAGTCCCCATCTGCATACTGCAAGATATTGCCCAAGTCACTTAGCCAAGCCTATTCTCAGGTTATAATTAAAAATAAGTTGTGTTAAATGTGTTTACCTCATTAAGAAATACATTAGAAAAAATATAAGAAAAGTAAATATACCTATACTATGATATTAGCTAATCACCAGCTTTCAATACTACCTCATGGCCAGCTCTGTAGCATTGTATTCTGCTTAGCAGCTTTTTTTCCATTTTTTTTGCTTACAGTTTCTAGCACATATTTTAATATTTGCATGCATCTGCAAGGCTTTCTTTTCATATGTCATTAATTTAATTTAATATGCAAATCTGCTGTAATCCTCTTGTATGTATTGTCAAATATCAATGTGAACCTTTGCTACAAATTATTTTCTTTATATGGTAGCCCATCAGTTGGTTAGGTCATTTCTAAAACAAAAAAAATAGTCTTTAGACAAGTCCACCTACCTGGTAAATAAATAGGTAAATAAATAAATAAAATAAACCTAAAAAGAAGAGCTGTATAATTATTGCACAGTCTAAATTAAGGAAGGAAACCACGGTAAAAAATTTCTCCAAAGCCAACTTCATGCTTCTTAAGACAGAAGTGGTGAACTTCATGACACCCATGCAGATGGACAATACAGTTATGACTACTGAATCCTACACAATTGCACTTTATAAGCACTTACATGAGTGCATGACTCGTGCTATCCTAAACAGAACCAAGACACTATCCTCCAAAAAATTGAAGCCAATCTGGTGGTCCCCTGCCATAAATAAACTGTACAACAGAAGGAAGAAACTGTTGCAAAAGAGAGTAAAATCCCATGAGTGGAGGAGCTCCCTGGTCAGCCTCAGTAAGAAGCTGTGATGCCTGATAAAATCCTCCAAAGCTAGTTATGAAAACAAAATCACCACTGATTCTAAAGACAATCACAAAGCATTCTATAGCTATGTCAAGAATCTCAATGGCAACACTCAGATCTGCTCTGAGTTACAGCACAATGGCACTAAATATACAGACCCAACTGATATTGCCAACATCCTGGCAGACAGATTCAGTGTTAACTTTGCCCCCTCTCACTCCCTAAAGAGCCCATCTCTATACTGGAACAATGCAAAGTTCCTGTAATCACGGCTGCACAGGTAAAAACCACTCTCCAAAGTCAAAAACACAGCATCCATGGGACCAGACATCTCAGGCTGCGTTCTACATGAACTACAGAATGAACTGGCACCCCACCTAAGTACCATATTCAATCATAGCCTCACCTCAGGCTTTGTGCCCACTGAATGGCACACAGTGACGGTTATCCCACTCCACAAGGGGGGAGCCACCATGGACCCTGGGAACTACCGCCCCATTAGCCTGATGTATCTGGTCTGCAAGGCCATGGAACGTATCATCATGGAACTTATAAACAAAGACATTGGTAATCTCCAAACTCTGGACCCCACACAGTTCGGGTTTGTAAAAGGCAGATCATGTCTCCTAAACCTGATAGACTTCTTTGAAGCAGTCACCAAAGACGTAGATGAGGGTAAGGTGGTTCACACAGCCTATCTAGATCTTGCCAAGGCTTTTAACACATCCCCCACTCTGGAATTATAGATAAACTCACTAAACTAGGTTTAAATCCCTATGTCATAAGATGGGTTGCCAACTGGCTCACTGACAGAAACCATACTGTGAAAGTAGCAGACTCCAAATCCGACTTCAGGCCAGTGACAAGTGGAGTACCACAGGGTTCAGTCCTGGGTCCTCTCCTGTTTGGTATCTACTTCTCTGAAGTATAGGCTAACAAAGTTCTCAGATGACTGCAAACTAGGAGCCATAATCAAAACTCCTAACGATGTGGACATCCTACAAAACGGCTTCACTGAGACAGATGCCTGGTGTTAAAGCCATGGCCTCAAGCTCATTGCCAAAAAGTACATTGTCATCCCCTTTGGTAAAAACTCTGTACCCATGAACTACAACATAGGTGGACAGTAGTCCCTCCTTTGATAATCACATTGCCACAGTAGTCAGGAAATCCTTCTACATGGTACACCTCATCACAAAAGGTTTCTCATCCAGAAAAAAAAGGGCATTGTTCCCCTCTACTAATCACTCATTAGATCCATTATAGAGTACAACACCCCTTTTGGTATGTACCTCACAACGCATGTACAACAACTGGAAAGGTCACAGAAATACCTCACAAAGAGGATTACCAGCCTCAAACAGATGCCCTACGCAGACCATCTCAAAAAACTCCAGCTTTACTCCGTCGCATATCGCCTACTCAGAGGTGATCTCTGCCTAACATACAAAGCTACATCAAACCCAGAGCTGTTGGACATGGTCCCCTTAAAGAAGTCCCAATCCCTCCGAGCTACACGCTCTAGGGACCTAAACCTTGTCACCAGAATAAACAGAACATGCTGGAGGGATAGATTCCTGTCCCAGAGACTTCCCATACTCTGGAATAAACTACCTATCTATATAAAATAAAGCTCATAATTAGCACTCTTCAAGAAAAATCTTGACGATTGGTTGGGAAATAGGAAATTCACCTGTGGCTCTGCTCAACAGTGGCACAGGAAAATAATTTTCTTGGGTGGCAAAAGCCAGGGTACCTTTTTGGCTGGGCTTGTATAGGCCGTAGGGCCGATAGCCTAGTACCTACCTATGAACCTATGAAATCTAAGATTAATCTAAAGAATGATCTGACCTCATTGCTGAAGCCAGCCTAACTGACATTTTCCTCAATACCAGAAGGTTCTCCTTCTAATTAGTAGAACTTTAATGATCATAAAGTCCATTACCATGTAGATTTTAGTGTAGATATTATGTAGCTACTATGTTATATCGCCTAAGGAACCATAATAAGGGGCTTTCAGTCATTTATTGTTCTTCTCTTGGTTGTTTTCAGATAAAACATTCTGTAGAATGACCCACACAACTTGATCTTCATATTGGACATTTTTCTTCTGACATAATTAGAACTTAGTACACATGTATTCTAGGCATTTACTTAGTGTTTTGTGTAGGTGTCAAATCGTCTGTAGGTAGAAACCAACCATAGTGTCACAATGGACAACAAAACCCTCTGAAATGCTGAGTTTATTAGCTGTGAGAGACCACAAGCTAGATCATCAAAGGCAGTTCATAATAAAAGATCATAAAATGGTAGTAAGATACTTGGGTACAAGCCACACTCAAGAATAACACATATCCATTATGATTCACATGACTCCAGCTGTTCAAAGTACACAGAATGTAGTCTTCACTCTCATTATACTCATCACCACCATCATCATCATCATATCCTGTTTTTTTCCATTTTTCTACATGGGGTCAGGGTGTTGTGTTAACTGTCACCATCTCTCTTGGTTCAGTGCCACATTTGTGCATTCTTTGACACTCATGTCTAACCATCAGAGATCTTCTCTCAACAAATCCATCCACCTCTTTGCTGGATGCCCCTGTTTCCTTTTACATTCTTCCTGCCTGTCCCATATATTCTTCAACAGATTGTCTTCTGCTTTTCTGCACATCTGCCTGAACTACAGTAAACCATTCTCTTTGATCTTTTCTCTAATTGCAGCTCCTATGGCTTTTGCTCTTACGTCACAATTTATTTTCTTGTCCCACAGAGTACACTCTACCTCCCTTCTCAGGCACCTCATTTCCATCACCTCTAGCTTTCTCATCTGCTCTGCTTTTACTGTCCAGGTTTTGGTACTATACAGTAGTACTGGTTATACCATTGTTTTGTACAGCTTACTTTTCAGCTTCTTCAGCATTCTTCTGTCATATACTATACATGACACTCTATGACACTTGGCTGCAGCCCCTCTGATTTCAGCTTTGACATCTTCATTCAGATTTCCTTCTCCTCAACAACCCCTACCAGATACTTGAAACTGTTAATTTTTCCACTATTTTCCCTTCATTATCACTGTCTTATTAATACTTAGTTTTATCCCATGTGACTTCATTTTTGCATTTCATTCCCCTATCCTTTGCTGAAGTTCTTGCTCAAAGTTTGCCTGTAATGCCACATCATCTGCATACAGTACCTTTGTTGATCTGTCCCCACTGACTTGTTTGCTAGGGTAGTCTATCATGAGTATGAACAGCAGTGGGCTCAGAGCTGAATCCCTATACACAACCACTCCTACTGGGAACCCCTCTGTGAAACCGAACACTCTTTGTACTTGAGTCATTGGGTCCTTGTACATATCCTGCAATAAATCTACCAATATTTCTGGAACTTCAAACCACTGCAGTACTGCCCAAATCAGCTTTCTTAGGACCTTGTCATATGCTTTCTCCAAGTCTAGCAATGCCCAGTTGGACTCTTTCTTCATCTTTAGCTTTTTCTCAACTATCTGTCTCACTACAAACATCAGGTCATTTGTGCTCCATCCTGATTTGAATCCAGACTGCTCATTTCCCATCATTCTTTCTACTACTCTGTATCTGTTTATCAATCTACCCTCTCCAGAGCTTTCAAGCAATGTCACATGAGTTTGATATCTCTGTACTACTCACAGTTATGGAGGGATCCTTTGTTCTTGTACACTGCCATGAGTATGCTTATTCTCCAGTCATCTGAGATGCGCCTTTGTCTCCACACTGCTTTGAGTACCCTTAAGAGCCATTTATCTCCTATCTTACCCAGTTTCTTTATCATGACCTCATTTGAGCCTGCTGTTTTCTCTGACTTCATTTTCATCAGTGCTATTCTTATTTCTACCCTTGGTGGGCTCCTCTTCTTCTCTCATCATAAGCTGTGCCTGGGGCAGTACAGCTACTGTGGGAGTTTCTTCATTCAGAAGCTGCTGGAAGTAGTCCTTCCATCTGCCTTTGATGTCCAATGGACTGGTGAGCAGGATGTTGCTGGGTACATGACAATCTTTATCTTTCTGTCTTTGCCTTGCAACCTCATAAAGTTTCTTTGTACCACCTTCTGATTCATTTTCCAGAAGCTGGTAGAGTGCCTCTGATGCCTTGTTATCTACTATTGCAACTCCTTTCTTAGCTTTTTTGTTAGACAGCCAGTATTCCCTCCTTGCCTGGTCTGTCTTTTCTATCTCCCACTTTTCTCTGCACTCCTTCTTTATTTTGATGACTTCCTGGACTTCTACATTCCACCACCAGCATTCCTTATGTACCTTGTTTCCATACCTGGCTCGGACAGATATCTGTTCTGTAGTTCTCACACATGCTGTTCTCAGGAGCTGACATTCTTCTTCAACTCCAACTATTTTCTCCTCCTCTTGGGGTCCTAGAGCCCCAAGTAATTCCTTAGATGGTTGTACTTTTTCTCCAGTCAACTTTCAGGTCTTCAGCCAGGTCTCTGTTTACCTTAGAGACTTCTCTGACCATTGCTTGCAGATGATTGTTGTAACCAGTGGTTTATGCTGTGGGCCAACTGTTTTACTGGGGATAGCTTTGCAATCAGTGATTCTACCCCACTATCCTTTCCTTACTAGGAGGAGGTCTACCTTTTGTCCACTCTTCTATGTGATCTTCTGACTGTATCTCTTTCTGAACCATGTGATGGCTACTATCATGCCATTTGCCAGACAGATGTGTAGAATGGCCTCTCCTTCTTTATTCCTGTAGCCCCATCTATGTGGACCCAGTCAGTCCTCATTCCTGTTCTGTCTGTCCTAAAATAAGCATTCAAGTCACCCATTATCAATACCAATTCATGTTGTCCTGCTTCATCTATTAGGTCATGCAACTGGCTGTATGAATGCATATATGATGCCCCAACACTGGCCCAGTAATCAAGGAAGCTCAGTCCTCACCACTGGTAACAGTGCGGATGTAGACACTGGGAGAATGACAAGTACGCACACAGTAAAGTGCAATTTCCCTTAAGAGCACACAGAGACCACAGTTAGTCTGGGTCTGGTTTCTCACTATTTTGCCAGATCCCCAGTAAGACTCCCAACTGGCACAGCTATAGGTTTGAGATCTCAGCTGAGTGGCCAAACCAAGATCTCCAGTACCCTCTTTTGTCCAACCAATGCTTCGTGTCCCTGCCCAAGTAGCTGAGAAACAGACACTTTGAGGTTTGATTTATACACACACACACACACACACACACACACACACACACACACCTGGGAAAGGCTAGCACAGGTTTGCTAGCTATGCCCCCTTCTGCCCAGACTATAAGGTAGTTATCACTGCCACCAGCCAACTATTTATCAGCTACTTTAAGGCCCTTAACAAAAGATGTTCAGTCTTACTGTGTAAAGTTACTATAAATCCGAATGGCAGTTTGACCAAGAGCAAGTCTATTAGGAATTGCCTGCACAGTGGTACCAAATAAATATGCACTTACTCTCAGAGCTTAAATATGTCTCACAAAACTCAGCCACAAAGATAGGCTGAAAGATATTTAATAATAAATAATAAAAAAGAACAAGAAAATACTCAGTAAATCATCACAGTAACTTCAGAGATCAAAATCACACAAAATATTTGAAATAACATTGCAGGACAGTCTTAGATAAATACATCTAAGCTATACTTCATTATATTCCTAAATGAATCTAAGACAAATTACTGTATCCTAGTTAACTTACTTACAGCAAAGCAAATGCAGATGTAGTGAGTGGATGTTTCCAGGTCAAAGACAAAATACAAAATACCTGGTCACTCACTCTCTTAAAGAGTTCTTAAATTAATATCAAATATTACTACTGGGATACTTGCAGCATGACACCACTTTTTGTCACCTGATTTCAGTTAGCATCTCCCTGTGAAAATACATAGCCTTCAAATGTTTGCAGATCCTGGAAGTCATAAAACAATAAAGTACTTCTACATCTCAACCCTAGTAATTATCTCTCTTTCAAGGCAACACAGAGAGTCCCCTAGTGTAGGTATCCTTTCTCATTTGACTGAAACTGGAATATAACATCTCTTGTTTATGGCCCAGCTATAGAGTACTTCAATCTCAACTATTATTATGTTTTGCAAGTTAATCTCCTGTTAAAATACATACATCTAAACAATTACAACAGTGTATAAAAATCTCTCTTCAGCACACGTCTATACAATATGACATACAATTCTAATACATTTGTAACACAGGCCTATGAATCATGTTGCTATTCACAAATGACACGTAACCATTTACGAAATTCTAGATAGCTGGGCTGGCAGTATCTCCTTTTGTTACAGTTCTGTATAAATCATATTAATATTCACAAATGACGTACAATTATTTACAAAATTCCAGATAGCTGGGCTGACAATATTCCCTTTTGTGACAACATATGAATGCACTCTTTTCCTCACTATCAAAACCTTGCTGTGGGGCACAGGCTGAGATTATGAATATTGCCCTATCATTACACTGGAATCTGATTGTCATGAGTCTATCATTCTTCTTCTGGCTTTTCCCGGTTGGGGGTCGCCACAGCAGATCACCTGTCTGCTCATGATTGGCAGTGGAGTTTTACTGTGTTGAGTTGCCAGCCCGGTGCCCAACCTTCCACAGAAGGCACACACACACACACACACACACACACACACACACACACACACACACACACACACACACACACACACACACACACACACACACACACACACACACACACACACACACACACACTCACACCTAGGGCCAATTTGGAGTGTCCAATCCACCTACAGCATGTCTTTGGGATGTGGGAGGAAACCGGAGCACCCGGAGGAAACCCACGCGACCACAGGGAGGACATGCAGACTCCGCACAGAGGCACCCCAGCCAAGGATCGAACCGGAGAACTTCTTGCTGTGAGGTGACAATGCTAACCACTGCACCACC
>NC_056743.1:1582770978-1582878478 GCF_019279795.1 Protopterus annectens
CACTTCACCCACCCCCTGTTCCTTGCCTCACACTTACTGATACCACTGATACTTCCTCATTATATTTCCTTATATATTTTTACTTTTCTTCTTTTTCATTTTTAATTTTTTAATTTAGTTTTTCTCCTAATCAGCTTTTTATTTTACTACTACTTACTTTCCTGCTCACCTCATTTTTTTTTTTAACTTGTTTTTTTTTTTTTTTTGTTAATTTTAATTTTATTTTAGTGTGTCTTTGTTGTTTTTTTCTTTTTACTCTTGTAGTATTACTACTGCTTACCTTGTAACATTTTGTTTTTTTTTTTGCTATTGTCTTTTTTTTTGTAAATGTTTTTACTGCCTGTATTTTTTGCTTTTTTTTCCCCGGCCTCTACTGAAAATGGATATATGTCCAGCTAGACTAGCCCGGTCAACAAATGTAAAATAAAATAAATAAATAAAATAAATAGTTATCCTGACAGAAACCTGGCTAAAACCTCACATTACCAGTGAGCAAATACTCCCTTCAGGTTACGGCATACTAAGAGTAGACGGGCTAAACAAGAAAGGAGATGGTGTAGCTATAATATTTAAACAGCATCTAAACATCCAGATCTTAAAATCATCAGCTTCACAAATAGGCACTGAAGAAATAATATATACCAACCTCAAAATAAACCAAAACAAAACCATCAACATAATTGGATGCTACTTCCCACCTGGCCAAAACATCCCTCCACTAGAAAACCTCCTCAGCTGGTCTACCCACCATCTCCCCCAAGAAACTATCATTTTAGGTGATTTCAATATTGACTAGCAATTCTGGCAACTATCCAACCCATCATGTAAACCTTCATGGCTTCACCCAACTAGTCCAGTCGCCAACCAGGATAAATAAAAACTCCAGCAAGCACACTACCCTGGATTGGATACTAGTCAGTAAGAGCCCCCAGTCATATATAGCAGGCTGCTTATCAGATAGCCTCTGTGATCACTCCCCAACATTCCTACTGAAAAAATACCTATACCAAGCTAAACCTGTCATCTACCGTCAAATACATAAAAAATTAAACTTTAACCCACTCACATTCATCTCATCCCTCAAAGAATGTAACTGGCATCCTCTAAAGTACCTCAGTCTAGATGACGCAGTTGAATTTTTTAATACTACCTTCCTGAACATCCTTAATTACCATGCCCCCATAAGATTTTCCAGAACCAAAGCACAACCCTCCCCATGGCTACAGAAAACCACTAAGTCAGAAATGAAAAATAGGGATAAAGCCTGGGAGCATTGGCGCAAAACCAAAACCCCCTCAACTAGACAGAAATTCCTAGAACTACGCAATAGAGTCATAAAGCTAATAAAACAGGACAAATTCCAATACTACCAGTCTGCCCTAGACTCCTCACAACACAGCCCCAAACAATTCTGGTCCTCCATAAACTCCATCCTCCACCCAAGTAAAGTCAGTACCCCTCCTCCTAATATCCCTCACTCCTCAGAAAATATTGCTACCTCATTCAACACACACTTCACCCAAACCATACTATCACTAGCTAAACAACACAACCGCCTCCCCTCCAACCCACACCTTCAACTAGTAATCTCCCACTGCCTTCTCTTTTTCTCCTGTACCTACCTCCAACATAAAAAAAAACTCTTAACTAAACTTAAACCCACCAAATTAGCAGCAGACAACCTCCCAAGTGAATACCTACAAATGGCAGCTGATGCTCTGGCCTACCCAGTATCCATCTTGATTAACCGATCTATGTCAGAAAGTTACGTTCCCACACTGTGGAAAGTATCACATATAATTCCCCTCCACAAAGGCGGACCCTCCACAGAACTAACCAATTACCGCCCAATAGCTATTCTCTCTCCACTCTCCAAAATACTAGAGAGATGCATACACTCTCAGGTCTCAGACTACCTCCTTACTAACAACCTCCTTTCCAGTACTCAGCATGGTGTCCGACCAAACCATAGCAACACCACTGCCTTACTCTCCTTTACTAATACTATCCTTCAACATAAAAACAATGGCTATCTCTCCTCTGCTACTTTCCTAGACCTATCTAAAGCATTTGACATGGTCCCACACAAACAACTTATCTCTGTCCTCAATAACCTATCCTTCTCACAATCAGTTACTTGTTTGACCACCAACAATCCATTGTATGGCAGAATTACATATCTCCCCAACTACCTGTCTCCATAGGGGTTCCCCAAGGATCCATCCTTGGACCCCTACTCTTCCCTGTTGACACCAATAATCTAGCCTCTGCCACCAAACATGGCACACTCATACAATACGCAGATGACTCAACCATCATCTGCTCAGCCCAGTCCCTACCAAAACTGCAAAAAGTCACACAGGAAGCCTTTTCCTCTGTTGAAACTTGGTTATCCGATGCCCAATTAATACTTAACCCAAACAAAACTAAACTACTCCTCTTCCAACCCACCAAACATACTCAAAACAACTCTCACTTTAACATCACAGCAAAAGACAACACCACTATATATCCAACTGAATACACCAAATTGCTAGGAGTGGAAATAGACAATAAACTAAAATTTGACATTCACATATCCATGAATATAAAAAAAGTCCACAAAAAACTAGGAGCGTTATACAGAACCAAAGAAGCAAAGATTTCAATAGCAAATTCCCACCTTATCTCCACCGTACTTTATGCCTCTCCAATATATACCAACCTAAGGCAATGCGATCTAAACAAGCTAAAGACCTGCTACAACAAAATCGCCAAATTCTCCACAGGGGCATCCTACCGTAGTCACCACTGTCTCTCACTTGCTGAACTGGGCTGGTTTGAACTCCCTCACCTCCTTCAGTGGTATCAATTTTCACTCAACCCACAAACTAGTAAACCATCCACTAAATGTCCCATCCCTCCAGAATCTACTCCAACCGTATCGCACCACCAGACTACTAAGATCCAGCAACAAAAATCACTTGCAGATCACTAAAGCCAATAACTCTGCTGGTGAAGCACTATTCTCTTGCACCATAGCCAAATTATGGAACTCCCATCCACCCACAATTACCTCCATACCATCATGCACCCACTTCAAAGCTTTACTAAAAGTGCACCTAAAAACATGCTGGCTATGCCCTTGCAACTCCCACTCTAATATTACCCACCCCATCCAACCATTACCTTTCTTTCCGTTCCACTAACTACCTTGATTATAGCAAGCTCAGATGCTCATAAGCCTAGTACTTATTATACAGCAGGAACTTCTCATTGTAACATTTGTTAATGTCTGTTATGTACTTCACAGATAAAGATTCTAGTTGTCTACTGATGTACTGTGTTCTTCATCTGTAAATATGTTGTAAGTAATTGCTATGTTAAATTGTTCATCGCTATGTAATCCAATGTAACTACTGTCTGTTTATTTTAACTGTGGAGCTTTTCTCCCCGGGCCTCCGCTGAAAATGGACCTACGTCCAGTTGGACACTCCCAGTCGACAAATTTAAATAAATAAATAAATAAAATAAATAAAAGCTAAATTACCATTTGATCAAAAGTCCGTTTAATTGAAGGTAGTAAAACTCTACCTGCTTCTGTAACACACAAGTAGAATAAATAGAACAGAAGCATAGGTAGGGTGGGGTGAGAGAGGCAATTGCCACAGGTGCAATGTTTTGGAAGGGCATGATTGGCTATCCATCCTCTTGTTCTTTTTTTTTTTTTTTTTCTCCTCAGCTGAAGAGCTACCAGGGTTGAGGGCACTGGCTTGTGTGACCAGCATAGGGCACTTTCTGAGGCAGCTATGCTGCTGATGTAGAAATACATGAAGAAGCTTTATCAGATAATTAGTATTCCCTATACATAACTGCTGCTGATGTGGTTTCTGTTTGTGAGCTGACAGTAATTCTGTGGGATATTTTTCCTCAGAAGCTATGTGACCATGCAGTTGGCATATCTGAGTAAGGGGGGATGCAGTGGACTTGTCCTCCCACCAAACAAAAATTTTTGTCAAACATTTTTCCTTGGTTGACTCCACTATATGATGTTTCATTTACTTGTAATTTGATTAAACGATGTTTCAGTGAAATGGACTTTCAATCACATGAATTCAGTTGTTTAGGGTTCATTAGGAATGAAATTAGGAAACAGCCATCTACAATAGCAGCAACCTAGATCTAGGTGCATCAGTTGGCTGTTCAACACACACTCACACACACACACACACACACACACACACACACACACACACACACAAAGATGTCAGAAGCCATCAGGTATGCACCAGTCAAGACCATGTGAAAACAAAAAGGTTGTTAATTACTATATATAAAATTAAGTTGTCTACCTTAGGATTTATCAGTCTCAGCTAATTTTTATCTCCCTTACCAGTATGCTAATGATTTGATGGAAGTCTAGATTAATGCAGCCAAAGGTCTAGCCACTACTGAACTAGAGGATGTTGCACAACCAAATCAACAATTAAATAAAGAGCACTGACTTAAATGTCCTAACAAGCTTTGTCAATGATGAATGTTGACTTACACTGGTTATGGACTACAGAAAACTGGTATAAGAATGGGGGAGAGACAGAAGGGTAAGTATGAAGTAGCAAACTATCATGATTTGATTAAAATTAACCTTAAACATATTTAGTAAAAATCATGGACAGTTCTGGAATGTACATTAAACGGCATCAACAATTGCGGGGGAAACTGTATTTCCTCTGTACAGGCAAAGAGACAAAATATGGACTATTGCACTTATTCATGAACATGACATCAGCATAAAGTAATAGGCAAGATGTAGGCAGTTCATCTTAAAGTAATTATAAATGAATTATTACAAATGAATTATGCAAAGGTTTAAGGCAGATGTGATTTTCTACAGGAATTTGGCTCAGTGGATATGGATACAGATATAGACATACTTACATGCACACTGTATATATTTATATATAGTATATAGCTATATTATACATACATAGGTTTCTAGGGCTTACTTCCCTTTGTATGCATTTGGAACCATTATTTTTATGTGCCTCTGTCTGAACATTCCACAGTGATACTCTTGATTTTCATGGGTATATCTACATTAATCATCCATTGGTCATATTTTCCTTGAACAAGGCTGCATGGTGGGATTTTGGTCCAGATAGGTTTCCTCAGACGTTAGAGTCGTTTTTGTTCCATCTTTCGCCTTCACCAGGCAGAAATATCTCATAGATTTGTTGAGCAGCAGCATTGGTTTCAAGTGGTGGATTGTTTGTTTTTTTGGTCCATCTGAGCAGGTGAATGATTTCTATTCTCTCTTTGGAGGTACATGGCCTTGTATCTTAGGAGCGGGCATTGATTGCCTATAGCTGAGTTTTGAGTGAATAGAGCTGGAGTTCTTTATTTAAGGTTTAACAGACAGGATTTTGAGAGAACTTTTTTTGCCTGTACTACTTTGTGGCCTCAATCGCTGGTGTGATGGCTTTGTCAGGAACTTCCTTGCTCTGGATGTGTATGAGTGTATTGATCTGATGAGTCTGAGTAAAGGGAGACTCACCTGGACGATGAGTGTTGATGAGAAGGATTCATCCTTACTTTACAGGTCCCCAATGTAGAAAGACTACTTTAACTATCAATGTGTGTAGGTTTCAACTACTATCAACCTAAACTCACAGTGGTTCCCCATGTACTTTCCCACTGGTGGCTCGCTTTGCTTTTTTTTAACCTGGTTGCCTGTTATTTTTGGCATTTTTTTCCCTAGGCATTTTTGGCGGCACCAGTTATCCTGTTTCTGGATTTGACTTATATCCTTCACATGTGTATATCCTTCACTGACTCTGTTTCTCCTCTGTTTGGATTAACTCCCATGTGTTAAAGTTCCTTGCTTTTGTTGTCAAGAATAACCATCTGCAATTATCTGGGCTCCAGGACAGATACAAGTGGGAGGCTACCTGTGATTCCAAACACACCTGAGAACCCCAGCTCTGAGTCTCCGACTGTTGGCCAGCAACTCTGACCCTGTGGGTTCCATTTACTAGCCAGTTTGCAAGCCAACACCTGATGTGATGTTGTTTATTATTTTTTAAGCAAGATTTATGTAGAAGGGCTTATAGGGATTAATGATGAGTTGGCTCAATGACTGCTTTTATCGGGGGCTTTGTTTCATGTTTCCCAAAAGCAACTGTGTATGGACTGCCAAACTCCTCACAGGTTTGTCTGCAAACTCCTAAAGTCATCCAGTCTTTAATTAAAAAGCTGTCTCTGCTTTATCCCCATAGTCTAAATCCTTCCATGGCTTTGCAGATAAGGGGTCATGGGCTCCTGGCAATGTTCCTTCCAGGGCTTTTTCAAGGCTTTGTGGTCTGGGGAGGCAGTTGCAGTCTAGGTAAAGTGGGACAACCAAGAGAGTAGGACCCCACACTTGCAGCAGTCCTTGCTTAATCCTTAGTTTGCAGCTAGTTTAACAGCCATCAGGCTGGGCATGCTGTGTGGCATGCACAGCTGGGGACAGTGCTGGGGTCCCGCTTCCATTGTGTTTTTGGAGTGTGTTTTTGCTTTCTCACTTGGGCTGGGGATTGGTGGGGTTGGGGGGCATGGGGTAGGGGAGAAGTTTGCACTGGGAGGGTCAGCCTTTGCACTGGCAATGTCAGCCAGTTCATTGCAAATGTCGTCAGGATCAGTAGGAGTCTCATCCTACTCTTCTTTTTATCTCTGAAGAGAGCTTTTCTGGTTCTCTTTCCTAGCTAAAGATGGTCTTTTTCCCCTTAAATTTTTCTCTCCTTTTTTTTTGCCATTTCTTTTGAGATTTTTACTTTTGATTTATACTTTTTCAATTTCTACTTTCTACCTTTTACTTGGCGTCTTTCTTTTAGTTGTCTTGCTTTTTCTTTGGCTGAGGTCCACCAGACTTTTTGTTGCCTTTTTTGGACGCTGGGTTTCTTTTGCACGCTTGACGCTTTTCTTTGGCAGTTGCTTTGGTGCTGGGATTGCCTTATCCAGTGCTTCTGCAAAGCTGCAGTAAGTGCGGCGATTGCTGAGGCTTGTTTTATCTTGAGCGGCTGAGATGGGGCCTCGAAGGAGACCAGTGAAGCTCTTGTGTGAAGAGAAGTTTCTTTGGTTCTTTATTTACTGTTTTCTTTTATTGAGGTGTGTGGGATGAGACCTCCAGAGTGATCTGAGTTCAGATGTGATCACCAGTGAGAGGGGTATATTGTGTTCCGACATGTGGGTGATGGATGTTCGTGATGATGTATGGATGATGTTATCTCCTCTTGTGGGGATGTTTGAGTTTTGTTCCATGGCATTTGAGTTTCCAGTTATGAATTACTTGAACTTTTGGGTTTGGGATATTAGGAGGTTAGTAGTGTATATAGTGTATGTAGGCCATATGAGTGATACTGGTATGTGGTTTTTTTCCTAGTTTTTCAGTGATTTCTCCTGAGTTTGTCCTGAGTTTGTGTAACATGCTACAATTTGCAGAGCAGTCTTGCAGCAGTCCTGCCTCTATGGTATGGGTTCCCTGATGGTCTCGGTGGCATGCGGTCGTGAGGTGGGGTCTTGAGGGGTGGTGTTTGAATAATATGGATTCCCTCCTTTCTTTATATTGTGGATTTTTGGGCCCCGGAACGCATGATATGAGGTAAAAACCTGATAGCTTCTGGGTTCAGAGCCTTGAACCAGGTTTCTGTCACAGCACAGACATCGATGTTCTCCATACTGAGAAGGGCCTCGAGTGCGTGCATTTTGAGATTTAGACTTCTGGCATTGAGCAGCATTATCCTTACATACATATTCTTCTTCTTTCAGCTTTTTCCCAGTTAGGGGTCTCCACATCAGATCATCTGTCTGCTCATGACTGGCAGTGAAGTTTTTATGGTGTCAAGTTGCCAGCCCAGCACCCAACTTTCCACAGAAGGCACGCACATGCATGCACTCATGCCTAGGGCCAATTTAGAGTATCCAATCCACCTACAGCATGTCTTTGGTAAGAAACCAGAGCACCTGGAGGAAACCCACATGACCACAGTGAGGGCATGCAGACTCTGCACAGAAGGCATCCCAGCTGAGGATTGAACCAGAGAACCTCTTGCTGTAAGGCGGCAACACTAACCACTGCACCACCGCGACCACCCATATGTGTATAGATATAAATACATACATGCACGCACTCACACACACACACACACACACACACACACACACACACACACACACACACACACACATACACATATGTATATATATCATACCTCTCAACTGCCCAGATTTTCTCAGACTGTCCAGATTTTTACCTTATATTTTTGGTGCGTTCCTCATAAAATTTGTGGTTTTCTAGCAAATCATTGACAACTGAAGTCACTAAATAATGACATACTTTTGAGATTCAAACTTCATATCCTTCAGAAAATGCAAACTTACACAAATTCTATTATTCTAGCAACTTTCTTAGTTTATAACAGCAATATTTAAAATGTGTCCCTATTTTTGGGGCTTTGTCCACCCATTACTTTAGGCTTTGTCCATATTTCTTGCACCAAGAGGTTGAGATATATGACAGATAGATAAATATAGATACAGGTTGTGTGTGTGTGTGTGTGTGTGTGTGTGTGTGTGTGTGTGTGTGTGTGTGTGTGTGTGTGTGTGTGTGTGTGTGCGTGTGTGTTGTGTGGGCATCATCTCTCTGACTTAAGTATGGCATATCATGCAGGTGTGTACATGCTACAGACAGTATGTATGAATGAATGAGTGCCCATCCTACTGACAGTACCATGATGCATGATGCCAAACTGCAAGAAATCTACAAGTGTAATCTCTGTATCAAGTGTAGCTTTTAGTTTTAAATGCCTTATGACATTTATAAAATAAACATCTGCATTTTTATGTTTAATAAAGTAGATATTAAAAAGCTTCAAAAAGACATGGCTGGCAGCCCATCTTGGAGGAGGTATCTCTCTTATCTTCTCTGTACCACAGAGTTTTATAATTTTGTGCAGGTTGTCAGAACTGCTGCTGGAAAATTGTTGGTGCTAAAGAGAAAGGGTTCATCCTGCATTTATCACATCACTCTCTGATCTTTCTGTCAGATAGATGACAGAAAATGTTAAAAATACTTGAGATTATTTTATAAGAGGTTCAAGGGTTGTAGTACTGACTGGGAAGCAACAGGATATGGTGACTTCATTGGAATGCAAAGTGGAGCAGTTCATAGGTAGTTAGGCTGTTGATATGTGAGGATCTTAAGAAGCCTAGCTGTACATTCCCATGTAGTTTTTAGCACTTATATTTGCATACAGATAACCCAGAGGGGGCAGAAGAAGGACATTTTGAGACATTTACTTGTTACCCCTATGCATGAGGGACACTGGTGCTAAGCCAAGGGTACATTTCCAGTTTCCCATGCATTCATCCAAATGACATTTGAACAGAGTAAAAGAACTACTTCACTTTATGTGGTATGAAGAGGTATGCTCTGTGATATGTATCCATCCCTTCAACGTGTATAATTTATGTTGTGATACAGACTGAGATCCCTTAAGCATGTGTTGACATTACTATTGGACTTGTGAATGTGTAGTAGGTCTGAAAGGATAAGGTCTTTTGAGAGTCTATATGTGAGGCAGAGATCACCTCTTAGTAGCTTGTATGATACCGAATAAAGGGACAAGACTTTGAGATGGTCTGCACAGTTTCTTGTGATCTAGGTCCCTGATTTTTCTTGTGAGAAAGCATTGTGATCATTCCAACTGTGATAAGTGTCTGGACAGATAATTTGGGGCATTTTATTTATTCACCCTGATGGAATGACAACATCCCTGGACTTGGATGCCATACCTTTACATATTAGTTGTGTGAATTAAGGGCTTCCTTACAGTAGCAGATACATGATGATCAAAGGATAGTTCATTTTTAATGTACGTTCCCAGATTCCTGACTATGTGATCAACTTTCAAGGGTGTGTTGTCAATGTGATAGTTAGAAGGAAAGCCATGCTTAATAAAAGGATACTATCATACATTTCTTGATATTACTTTTAGTCCACTGTTTGACATCATCTATTGGTTTTAGAAAGGACCTTTTGATGCATTTTGATGTCCCATAAAGAGTTCTTGATAGCACCAAGCTATAAACTGTTAATATTTGCTTTGACCTCCAAGAAGTAAATGCCAAACAGGAGTGGCTCAGGGATTGAATCCTGAGGTATACTGCTAGGGACAGTACTTTTGTAGGAGGTACAGCTGCCCACCCTGATTTCTGGGATTCTGTTTCTGAGCCAGTTTGTTATCCAATGCATTATATAGTGATTTACACTGAGCTGAGAGAGTTTATCTGTGATACCTGAGTGTGGATTGCCCTTTGCTAGGTCTAGGTATGTGGGATGTACTCATTTGCCCTCATCCATTGCATTATTAAGCATTAGAAAAGTCAACCAGGTTAAGTAGGTAGGATCTGCCTTGTAGGAATATGAACTGGCTTGGGTTGAGAATTTGGAGCTTTCTTGTGTCCTTATTTATCAATTCTGCAATGACCCTTTTCATACCTTACAGATGAGGCTGGTTAGACTTATGGGTTTATAATTATCTGAGTCAGCTGACACTTCACCTTTGTGCAGGGGGATGAATGTTGCTGTCCTTCATTAATCTGACAATAAGACTGCTGGTGGCTTATACTGAATAACCTCTGTAGGGAGTCTAATAAGTCACAGACAGCCCAGTATGTTATCCATCTCCTTGGAGGTAGTGTTCTTGCCCATGGAGAGTGTCTTGAGGACTTGTTCTTAGGAGATTGAGGGAGATATTGTAGATGAAGGTATATGATCTGGGAATATAGGAGGGGTGGACATTTGAACTAAATTTGCTAGTATGCTGGACATATACTGTGGGTCCGAGTGACCTGCATAGTGCTGGGCATTGTTTCTGAGATTCCTCTTGTAGTTAAATAAAGCTTTGTGGTTATCCTTTTCCTGTTTACCATATATCACACATTGGTGTATTAGATCTGGGTCTGGAGAACCTTGTTAAGTGTAGCACAATTACGTTTATTTAATTTTTGCATGCAATGAGTTTTTTCTTTTATTATACTACCTGTTTATAATAGGGTTTCATGAGAGGGATTTATTTTAAAATTTCATATTGTATGTAGTTCTGGGGGGACAGATGCTCTTAAGCAGCTAATTACCTGAGAATAGAATTTGTCAGTAAAGGGTTCTACATAAGCAGTGGGGTCATAAAAATATAAGAAGCTTTTGAACTTAACCAGGTCATCACTCAGATTTACTAGATTAACCTTGGAATGATTTCTGAATAGTGAGGTGTTGGCAGCTACTTCTGCCTTCAGTCCTAAGATGAATATGATAGATTTGGGGTCCACTTTGACCATAGAGGAAGTTACAGTTGGAGCAAAGCTGCTCCATATTTGTCATGACCAAATCCAGGATTTAATCTCTCCTGGTTGGGTTGTCTAGATCAGTTTGAATTGATGAAGTCCAGGAATTTCTGGGCATAGATGTTTGAGAATGTATAGGTCTTCCAGTTATTAGAGGGGTAGTTGAAGTCTCATAGCAGAATGATATTTGGTGGAATGCATCTTCATACTGGTTAGGTAGGAGGTATGGGTTGTGGGGGACATAGAGGGGGTCCTACAGTTTGTTATGATATCATAAGTGGTTTTGTTAATAGTAAGTTAGGTTTGAAGGAGTTCTGGGTCTTTATTTTGTCTGTCTAGTCTGGACCTGATTTTTTTTAAGACTATGGATGCACCACCACATTTAGTGCCTTTATCTTATGTGGCAGGCCTGAGCATGTGCTAGACATCAAAACACTGCATGGATGGCATGCTCTTATTGGTTTCAGTCCAGAAGCAACCAGAAGCAAAGCAGTAGCATTAATCCCAACTTGGCTCCCAAGAAGCAACTATCAGGCTTTCCAGGACAATGTAGGAGTGCAGTTTTTCATTAATGATCCTAGCATTTATTAGCAAAACCTTTATGTTAACCAGATTTGTTTTTGCTATGTTGGAAGCTTTGGAAGACTGACATTGCCTAAAAAGGGCGGTTGGGGTGGACAAGTTTTTAGCTAATATGTGAAAGCCTTGGGGCTATAGGTGAAGGTTATCTCTGGCAAATCAGTTAGTACTATCTACCATCTGCTGCTGGGCTGATATATATTGAACCCTCTTAGAATTCTAGCAGAAGCTAAGCCAATTGTTGAAATCAATAATATTTTGCTCATAGTGCGACGTCATTCTTGGTGATGGTAGAATGCTGCCCAAAGCTAGACACATTCCTCCCTCAGACACATATTCAAAGACTTCCATCATGTCTCTTCTTTATGCAGTCTAGTGCGGTATGGCTGAAGTCATTTACACCCTCTATGACTGGGTCATATATGTACTTGTGATGCATGGACTTGAGTGCATGCATGAATTGCTGAATCCTGGCACCAAATAAGCAACTGACTGTGACCCTCCCCTTGCACAGCCTGGCAAATGGTGCATTGATATGTCTCATTGTGGAGTCACCTATTCATACCTCTCAACTGTACAGATT
Organism: Protopterus annectens; assembly: GCF_019279795.1. Lineage (NCBI taxonomy): Eukaryota > Metazoa > Chordata > Ceratodontiformes > Protopteridae > Protopterus > Protopterus annectens. The sequence continues at coordinate 1,582,783,499 of NC_056743.1, forward strand.
TTTGCAGAATGTTCAGAATTTTGCCTCATATTTTCGGTCTGTTCCTATTAAAATCTGTGATTTTCTGACAAATCACTGAGGATCGAAGTAATTAAATAGTAACAGACATTTCAGTTTCAGACTCATTATCCTTCAGAAAATGCATGCTAATGCAAAATATATTATTCTATCAACATTCTAAGTTTATAAGAGCAATAATTAATGTGTGCCAAGTGGTTAGTTTCCCAAAGGCAAAATTTGCCGTTTTAAGAGTTCGCTGTTTTAAGCATTTGCTGTTGTCATCTCACTGTTATGTGAGTCAACATTCCGGTAAGCTGACTTTCTGAATGTGAACCATCTGTGTATAAGGTTTCCAAGGGTACTTGCTTCTTAAGTTACATTTAGGAGGCATTTGTGGTTTAAGTAGGTTATTTTTAAGAGTCTCAGCATATGTAGGCCTATATGTTTGGTCTGAGCAGTGTATGATTGGTTTAGTTTGGGGTTCTGTGGTACTGACAACCTGCATGTTATTTGTTGTGGCTTCATGTGAGAGCTTTCTTTCAATAATTAACTAACATTAAATAACATTAAATAACTACATCCCTCACATAGTGTGTCATTTTAAGTAGTAACTATGAAACAATTATTATGCATTGCCTCATGATGCCCATTTTAACAAGGCTGGCTACAGAGACGGTTGGAAAACGCAAATCCATGATTTCAGATGGTTACTAATGGAAGCTGAAGGAGGAGCAGAGCCATTAAGGTTTGGAGTTGATTACTGGAGGTGCTGTCTGTCTGTTGGTAGAGTTAGTGCTGGTCTCAACAGCTGCATGTAGCTAGGAACCAATGATCCTTTGTTCCTTCTCTTATCAGAAGCAAAAGAGCAGTGTAATCCCAAGCTGCTTCCACAGAAGTAGTATTAACAATACAGTTACATGCTGATAGGAACCAGTGATCCTGTACAGGGTTGTAGCTAGGATTTTCAAATTTGTACTGACAGCTCTCAAACTGCTACCCCCCTCCCCAGCCAAGCTACGGCCATTCTCGTAATTCACGGTTCACTCTTTTAGTGTTGATGAAGAGGCATTCGCTGTAATGCCTCTTCAGTAATATAATATAAATTCACTCAAACTCGGTTCCTTGAATTGAAAATTAACCTGAAATGTCAGTTCTTTGAAAAATGCAGCATGGTAGTTGGGGTAGAGATTTTATGCTTTTGTTTTCTGTAAACAAGGTACAGGTTTTGAGCTTGAGTAAATTACTAACAACCTGCTACCACTAACTAGGATGTTTCATTCACACACACACCCCTACCTACCTCTTAGTGCAAGAAATATGGACAAAGCCTAAAATAAACAGGGACAGATATTAAATAATGTTCGTGAACTTAGAAAGTTGCTAGAATAACAGGATTTGTGCTAGTATGAATTTTTCTAAAGGACATGAAGTCTGAAGCTCAAATGTCTGTCATTATTTAGCAACTTCAGCCTTCAATGATTTTCTAGAAAATCACAAAATTTATGAGGAACAGACAAAAAATATGGGCAAAAATCTTGACATTCTGCAAAATGTGGACAGTTGAGAGGTATGCTACCTACCACACACACACACACACACACACACACACACACACACACACACACACAACACCTCTCAACCTCTTACAGCAACAAACTCATAAATAAAACTGAGGCAAAGGCCCAAAAATAAGGACATTTTTTAAATATTGCTCTTATAAACTTAGAAAGATAATAGAATAGTAGTAGGTCTTGCATCAGTACGAATTTTCTGAAAGGTATGAAATCTGAAACTGAAATGTCTGCATTATTTTCTAACTTCAGTCTTTAACAATTTGCCACTAATTTGCCAGAAAACTGCAATTTTATGAAAACGGACCAAAAATGTGATGCAAAAATATAAAATTGCCAGACAATACAGCTGGGAACCTGTCAAAGGAGGGACACCATTTTAATATGAGCACAGTTAACTTAGAGCAGCTGACAAAATTAGAGAATCTGCATGCATTTCTGAAATAAAATAATGTATAACTCTGATCATTACAGTTATTTATAAAAGTAAAGTAAACCCTCTATGTTTTCTTCCAAAATTGCCATTTGTGGAGGGATCATTAGGGAAGAGCAACATTTTGAGCCAAAATCAGGGACAGTTGAGGTTTGGCTATGCCTAATTCTATAAAGCAATTTATTTGCATGTACCTCTCAACCTGTTAATGCAATAAATCTGGACAAGGCCAAATATATTGAGGGAACATATAAACAGTACTAAAATTGCTCTTGTATAAACTGGGACAGTTGATAGAACAGGTCTTATTTTAGCATGCATTTTTCTGAAGGTTATAAAGTCTGAAACTAGTGTGTCATTATTTAGTGACTTAATTCCTAAATCATTTGCCAGAAAACCACAAATTGAGGAACAAACCAAAAATAAGAAGCAAAAAATCGATTCATTCTTTGAAAATCTGGACAGTTGGGAGGTATAGTTCAGCTGGGGCTGTCTAAGTTTGCCGCCCTTCCCCCTCACAAAACCATGGTCGAATGGAGCCTCCCTGCAGCCATTCCAATGATCCATTACTTTGCTATTTCACTCCATTTACCATAAACCCTAATGTGCATACTGACTTACTTCTATGATGATTTGAACTTCATTTGAAAGTTTTATTTTGCATTTTACAGCACAAACACTAAAACATCTGCTAAACAAACTTGGCATTAAAACTTCTCTGCCCTTGAAACTCACATTCATTGAAACAACATTAAAACCCACATTCAAAGAAAAATACATTTTACCCGTGGCAGATAAAAATTAATTCTGGGCTGCTTTTAAATCATAGGCCCCTTGCATATGAAACATACATGTGCTCTTTGATACACCTTCCTATTGCTTTGAACATTTTTCCAGTAAACAATGAAACAAAACTGCCCAATTCAGAACATTTCCATCATAAAAGTCTAGTCAAACTTTTACAGTCCACCATTATCAGTAAATAATATGCACAATCTCTGAAGTAGTAAAAAAAGTCATATAAATAATTCCACGTTAAATAAATCTAACTAATGAAGAGGTTGCTGCTAGCAATCACTTTTATATTTCATGACTTCACCGAAAAATAAAGTGTCTGATGCCCCTGAGGAATAAATTGCCTAAATTACATTAATAATAAGCTAGTAATATTGCAATAGGAAATGGATGGCAAACTGATAACAGGCTCATAGTTAGTGTCTTAACTTTCAGTACAGCAGCATTCATCCCTTATGGGAGTAGAACCAACAACCTTCTGCATTAAAAGCAAGTATACAACATTTTGTGCTACTAGCAATGGGAACCAACTTAGCATAATCAGCACTAAACTTCTCTTCCCCTGCAGCTCTCAGCTCCTTGTAAAATCTACGCAATACTCAACTACATCTCAACTTCGCAGCACAAGAAGTCTGGAAAAAGCCAAATTTATTGGGGTGGGTCAAAAGGGAAAAAAATAGGAACACATTAAACATTGCTTGTATAATCTTGGAAAGCTTCTAGAATAAAATGCTGTGTTACCATCATACATTTTACTGCCAAGGTCACTGTGCAAAATAGTCAGAACAACATACCACTATGCCAAATCACCTGCTTTGTGAAAGAGAGGAAGACTGAAACTTAAATGGCTATCATTTAATGAATTCAGTTCTCACCATAGCTGTCAACATCTTAGCACAAAACACCTGGACAAACCCAGTAATGAGGGAATACAGCCCTCAAACATATTCAGTGAATTCAGTTCTTGCCATAGCTGTCAACCTTAGCACAAAAAACCTGGACAAAGCCAATAACAGGGTATTACAGTCCCAAAAATAAGGACAAATTTCAAATAGTCATAAACTTAAAAAATTGCTATAAAAAGGTTGTGTTAGTATATATTTATTGCTAGAATAAAAAGTTGTTTTACTATGTCACAAACACAGGGATAAGATGCAGACTCCACACAGAAGGCACCCCAGCCAAGAATCAAACCAGAAAACCTATAGCTGTGAGGTAACAATACTGCCACTGCACCATCAAATATGTAAGGAAGCAAGCATTCAGAAACCTGAAGTCTGAAATTTAAATGCCTGTCAATTTGTTAATCAGGACAGTCTGACTTGGAACAAAAAAAAAAAAACATATCTCAGCAGAAGCCCAGGAAAAAATAATGCAGACATGTCTTTGTAACATGGGAGGACACAAAAGCAAACCCACACAAACACAGGGAGAAGATACAGACCCTGCTATAAAAAAGGTTGTGTTAGTATATATTTATTGCTAGAATAAAAAGTTGTTTTACAATGTCACAAACACAGGGATAAGATGCAGACTCCAAACAGAAGGCACCCCAGCCAAGAATCAAACCAGAAAACCTATAGCTGTGAGGCAACAATGCTGCCACTGCACCATCAAATATGTAAGGAAACAGACATTCAGAAACCTGAAGTCTGAAATTTAAATGCCTGTCAATTTGTTAATCAGGACAGTCTGACTTGGAACAAAATAAAAACAAACAATTCTCAGCAGAGGCCCAGGAAAAAATAATGCAGACATGTCTTTGTAACATGGGAGGACACAAAAGCAAACCCACACAAACACAGGGAGAAGATACAGACCCCCCCACACACACAAAGAAGGCACCCCAGCCAAAAACCAAGCCCAAGAACCTACAGCTGTGAGACATCAATGCTACGTTGCTACCACTGCACCATCAAATTTCAAGCATTGCAATATTTAAAAACCACAGATACGATACAGATATTGATCAGATCAAATATGAGGCAAAAATCTGCAATTTTTTTACAAATGGTGGTGGGTAGGGAATTCAGGTCTTTAACACCTGCATACAAGGTACAGGGTTCAAGCCTGAGGTATTCCCTACCACACCACCATGAGTAATCACCAGTACATCCCACATGGGGCACACACACACACACACACACTTATGTCATATTACTCACCAACCCTCTCGGTTGCAAAACCCTTCTACATAAAGTCCATAATGCCCTTCTAAATAAAGTCCATAATGCTTCCCGCTTCGACCAACATAATGCTTGAATCCAAAAAGCTACCCCCCTTCTAAATAAGTTGTACTGAAATCAGTACAGTGCGTATGCCTCCCGACGTCCCTGATCCTGTATGCCTTCTTTCACCAGAAGCAGAAGAATAGCTCCAGTGCCAAGCTGCTTCCTGTTATTGCTGGGTTCAGTACACTTGCTATATACTTTTCTGAGTAGATACCTGGAATAGAACCTACAGCAGCTGTGCACAACAGAAAGAGATGTTGCATTGGCCAAGGATGAACACAGGATAGCAGCAGATTTCTTCAGCTCCACCAATTTCATTACACTGACAGGAATTAATTACTTAAAAAAATAATTTTTGAAGTAATTTTCTTTCTAAATATGTTTGTTTTATATAGTTCTTGAACTATATCTAAAAAAGAAAGGAAATCTTAACAATATTCCTGTCAGAAATCACTTTGGAAATTTTACTGTCAGTTTATCAGTCTGAAATGAGTTCCAGTAAGACAAATTCTCAAGACTCCAGCATCAAGAAAGAACTTCAGTCTCTGATAATTATAATCCAGCAACTTACTGCTAAGATGGATAAAATGGATACTAAAATAGACACCTTCATAGAAAAAACTACAAAACAAATAGACTTGTTACATATAGACCTGCAACAACAGAAGATCCAGATGACAGGCATAGAAGAAGCTGTGAATGACATGGAAAATAGAATACAAGAAGAGGAAATCAACACTGAGTTTCTGCTGAAACAAAATACACATTTACAAACAAAGCTGGATGACCTGGAAAATAGATCTAGGCTTAATAACATTAGGATTTTTGGACTGCCAGAAAATATTGAAGGTAACAATATTACTTTTTTTTAACAACATGGCTCCCTAAAACTTTAGACTTACCAGAAGCATTCTCTTTTGGTATCGAAAGAGCACATAGATCTATAGCTAATACTAACTCTAACAAAACTATCCTAGATCAGTTATAGTTAGATTTTTATCATCTTTTGATAAAGAGATGGTTCTTAAATCTGCTTGGGCTAAAGCTCCTGTTAAGATTAATGAGACAACTGTGCGTTTTGACAATGACTATTCTTCCATGGTAATAGCTAAAAGAAAAGTTTTTCTGCCACTAATAAGGGAGCTTAAAAAAGCACAGTTTAAAACATACCTTCTGTTTCCTGCCAAGCTTAAAATCTTCCTTCCTGATGGTCCTAAAATTTTCGATGGCTTAGACTCTGCTTTACTGTTTATCAAAAAAAATAAGATTTTGGATAAAATAGAAGAAATGGAATGGGCTAGTCCTTCATTAAAGAGACTGGCAACTGAAACTTCGTGGAAGACTTCAGAGAAGAAGAAGAGACTAAAAAACAAATGATTTGTTCTAGGTTTTTTTTTCTCTCATCATTTTATTTCATTATTAATCTTTTTAAATATAGTTCCTGCATTTCCAAGAAGCAACAAATATTTTGAAAAAGATTTAATCAAAGTTATTATCTGTGTGCAAAGAAATGTTTTATTTCATAACTAGTCAAAATATATGGAGATTTAATGGCAAGTTGTGATTCAACTTGTTTCTCTTTCTGAAAAGGAGAAGTAAGGTTAGTAATTTGATACATTTTTTTCTTTATCTTTTTATTTTTTCTTTTCCTTTTCTTCTTTTCTTTGTTTAAACAATGACATTCTATTTAGATTATGTAGTGGGTGAAGGGTGGGGGAAGGCAGGGAGAGAAGAGTAATGAAAATATGATTAATAGAATAATAACATTTATTCCTTGTAAAAAGTTTATATGTTCGTCAAATGCTATTCCTAATTATACTTTCTTGATTACACTGCTTATGCTTGTTTGTAAATAATCTGTCATGCTTTAACTAATAATAATTAGAACTAAATAATAGTAAATAATATGTTTTATTTTTAACTCTATTAATATAAACAGTAAGTAATATTTCATTGTATATACTTCTTATAGCTTTCTCTTACATTTTTTTTATTTCTGCCTTACACCCTTTTACTTTCTACTCTCTTTTTCTGTTCTTTATTAATTAATATTAATATATAGAAATGCTTTTGATCATATAGACACAGTAAATAATAAGATTTGCATAAAAATTGAGTTGGGACAAAAATATTGAGTTTTATTACTTATTAATAATTTTGGGCTTAATTTCACTTACATAGAGGCTGTAATAACCTGTAAAATACATTGTGAAGATTTTGTCATGTTTAGATGCATTTACACTACTAAATTAATGTTTGTCACTAGTTTTTAATAAGTTTCCCGCCAAAATGTTAAGAGAGACCATCTGGGATGTGGGCTGTCTCATGCACAGTGTCCATGAGCTACTTCAAAAGCTTCAACTCTCAGAATTCTCACAGAGAAGCTGAAAGCAGCTAGTCTCACCTTTGACCTAGATATCACACTGACACATCACAGATTCAGCAATGACACTCTACCAGGAAATACAAATGATACAAATGCGACTATGTGAAGGAAAATGAACTCTTTAACATCTAAATGTGAGTTATTTTATATAATTACTTACATATCTATGTTATAATTCATAAAATATGTCAGTTATAATGAGTTTAAATGATACAGTTTATTGTAATAAGTAAATGTCTTATTTTAGAAGGCATAGAAAATGAAACATTTATTCAAGTGTTTTTGAAAATCTACTTAACAGCAGCTTAATAATCTGTGTTAAAAACTTATGTTCCAAACATATACATTACTATAACTCATTTAATTCATCTAAAATGTGTTTGCTGTGCATTATTTTGTATAATGCAGACAGATTTATTGTAGGGACAGCAAGTAAGATAGTGCTCAGTAAGGACATAACTCAGTGAGATCAGATATATATATATATATATATATATATATATATATATATATGTGTATGTGTGTGTGTGTGTGTGTGTGTGTGTGTGTGTGTGTGTGTGTGTGTGTGTGTGTGTGTGTGTGTTTGTGTGTGTGTATGTGTGTGTGTGTGTGTATACATGTATATATATATATATATATATATATATATATATATATATATATATATATATATATATGTGTGTGTGTGTGTGTGTATGTATATATATATATATATATGTGTGTGTGTGTGTGTATGTGTGTGTGTGTGTATGTGTGTATATATATATATATATATATATATATGTGTGTGTGTGTGTGTGTGTGTGTGTGTGTATGTATATATATATATATATATATGTGTGTGTGTGTGTGTGTGTGTGTGTATGTATGTATATATATATATATATATATATATATATATATATATGTTTCTGAGAATCTGCATAACTATGCAGTATGATTTATAATAATTTCTATGAATATAATACTTTATTCTATTGACAATAATGAGTTTGAGTAAATGCTCATATACAAGCAATTCAAGTTCGTTTTTGGAAGCTGTTAATTGCATTTACATGACAGAAAATAGATGCATCTTAATATATGTAATGTCTGAATCATATTAGCCAAAGTTTTTGATTTAAATGAATGTTAGAACCTATTTTTCTCTCCTCTTGATTTCTAACATCAAGATTATTTGAATGCTATTTGAATACAAATGTTTTATATTACATGGATGTATATAGTAGTATGAACAGTTTTAAAAAAAAAAAAAAGGTTTATTTTAGTTTATATGATGCTGTTTTACCAAATGTGTAGTCTTGTCTTGCTAGATAATTGAACTGAAAACTGTTAACCTCAGTTAAATATAACTAGTATTAAATTGATAAGGTGGTAGCTGAGGTACTGCTGCTTAGGGTAGGGGTTAACTTGAGTGGTAAATACTACTCTAAGTTGGAGTTTATAACTCCAGGCTGGATGCAAGGTTTAATCCTTACATTATTTTCACTTGTTCATTGTTATTTGTATATAGTTTTGACATCCACAATATATTTTGTACATTCATTGTCACTACAAACAAAATTGAATCCTATCTGAAATCCCATAAGAGATTCAATAAATACAGCTATATTTAAAGGTACACCTAAAGGAGGAGATGTAACATTACTTATCTTGTTATTTGTTATTTTGATCATAAGATTCTTAAGTTTTAAAATGCCAAATGACATCTTTAAAAGGAATTTCTTGAAACATTAATGGATTGAATAATCCATGTAAAAGGGCAAGCCTAATAAGATACATTAATTTATATAAGGCCAACTTAGTCTTCCTGCAAGAAACCCATCTCTTGAAAAAGATATTGATAAACTAGCCACAAACAAATATACAGTATTGGTTAGTTCAGAGCACACTCAGAAAAAAGAGGAGTGGCTATTTTATGGAATAAAAGTATGCCCATTCCTAAAACCATTAAGTCTTATCAGGATGACAAAGGAATGTTTTGTATGGTTACAATACAAATTAATGGGAAGACTTACACTTTAATTAATGTATATTGGATACCTGGAATTGGTATTAATACAGTGAAACATCATCTTGATAAGATCATATCATTCTCTATAGGAGATATTATTTTAGCTGGTGACTTTAATTGTATACTACATGAAAGTGATACTACCACTATAGGAAAAGAAGAATTACATCTAATGCAAAACATTTAAATGATTTTGCTAATTCTTATCATTTGAATGATATTAATAATCAGATAGATTCAAAGTCATTACCATACACGTTTTTTCTGACAGATACAAAACTTATTCAAAAATAGATAGGGTCTTTATTTCTAACCAGATGGTAACAGATTTAATTAATTCCAAAATCATTTCATGTCCTATATCTGATCATAATTCAATTGTTTTTGAATTCATGATAAAAAATACTCATAATGTTCAGATCAAAAGGATACCAGCATACTTAGCTCAACTAAAAGACTATAAAGAATATATACTTTCAGAAGTAAAACATTTTTAGACATAAATAATACTCCTGAAGTCTCCATTGTTTATGTTTGGGATGCCTTAAAATCATATCTATATGGACAAAGTATCAGATGGTATAATAATAAAAGGAAATCTTGGGATAAGGAATTGTTAGATATTCAAAGTAAATTAGACTCTTATAAACATAATAATAAAGAAAATATTATGGACAAGAAAGTTATTGAAGAAATAAACAAACTAAATGAGAAATACAAAGAAATTTTAACTCATAAAGTTAAAATAACTTTAGAGAAATACAAGTTTTGTCTTATTCAATAAGCCCCAAATACTTACATAGACTTAAAAATAAAACAAAAAGGTTGAATAAACAAAACCATATCAAAGAAATCTTTTCTCTAAGGAAAAGAAGAATGTTTCTAGTATACCAGAAATACTAGATGAATTTAGAAATCACTTTCACAAAATTAACCATAATAACATTAACATGGAACCTAAAGATAAAATAAAGGAGTTTATAACCACAAACATGAATAAAAAGCTTAATAAACAACAGATTAAACTATTGGACAAGAGTATTTCATATACAGAAGTTATTACACAAATAAATAAGCTTAAATCAAACAAAGCACTGGGTAATGATGGTATTATACCAGAGATATATAAAATCTTTTCTAAAAGTACATATTCATTAATACATAAGGTTTTTATTTTGGCCCAATCTGAGTTAATAACCCCCCCCCATCTTGGCAATATACATTTATTTCACCAATTTTGAAACCTAATAAAGATCCAACTAGATGTTCTTCATATCGGCCCATCTCATTACTTAATGTTGATTATAAAATGTTTATGAGTATCTTCGCTGATAGATTGAAGACAATCATTCCCGGCATTATAGATATAGATCAGACAGGCTTCATTGTAAATAGAAATACGTTTGATAATATAAGAAGAACTTTAACATTAATAGATTTTGCAAATAGGAAAAAGAAAGATTTAACACTTATTAGTCTTGATATAAGTTCAGCATTTGATTCAGTAAGTTGGGACTATCTGTTTACCTTAATGAAGTGCACAAACTTCTCAGATGCATTTGTAAATCTAATTGAGCATTTATACAAAGGAACGTTGGCTTATATTAAGGTAGGAACATATGTTTCACAAAAATACCCATTCTTAAAGGTACAAAACAAGGATGTCCACTTTCTCCACTATTATTCACTTTAGTAATGGAGCCTTGGGCTAATTTGATCAGAAACAGTACTGACATAGAGGGTTTTGAAATAGATGAAAATACAACATCCAAAATTCAACTTTTTGCAGATGATGTTCTAATTACATCAGCAGGATCTAATTCTTCTATGCAGTCTCTATTTGATAAAATGATGAATTTTAAAAGTATTTCTGGTTTAATATTCAATGAAGAAAACGAAAATACTACCTATATATACACGAAAAAATATTCTCATTAGTGATTTTACTAAATATGTACCCAATTCAGGTCAGATAACTTATTTAAGTTGAATTTTGGATGTTGTATTATTTAGGTATAATACTATCTAAAGATATTAAATCTATTATATATAATAATTATAATACCTGTTTTCTTAATATACAAAATCTTTTTAATACCTGGAATAATATGTTTTTTACTATAGAGGAGAGACTTACAATTATTAAAATGATAATATTCCCCAAGATTTTATACTTAATACAATCAATAATACTTCCCCCTACAAAAATAATTATCAAGAAACTGAATACACTAATGTTAAATTTCCTATGGGCACCTAATAGACCTAGGAATGCATTAAAGAAACATACTAATAGCTGGTCTCAAGGGGGTATTTCTTTTCCAGACTTTAATTTATATACTATCTCTTCTATTGTAAAAGTTATTACTTTATTAATAAATCAGTCATATGTCACAAAATGGAAAGATTATTGGGAGCTAATTAGTATGCACTTCATGAAAATCTCCTTAACACATAAAAATATGATTGTAAATAACTCCATGTTATGGTTACTAAAGGAATTTTGTACTTCACCTATTACACCTAAACATATGGTTTGTTACCCATTAAATATTATTATTAGTTATCGTAACTTTATATTCATGCACCCTAAGTATAGGGAATGGAATTTTATTGTATTCCTATAATGTATACTCAGGGTATGCTTTTGTCATCTATTTCTGAAGGAACTCATTTAACTATAGATAATGATCTAAAGTACTGGTATCAGTTGATATCTGATAATAAAGTTAAAAATCTAGATTTCTTAAAACAAGAATTTGATCTAAGAGAAACTTGCTGGTTAGAGGTTCAGACCTTTAGACAACATCTCATTAATAAAATAGATCAAATGTCTATAACAGTTAAAGAATCTATTCCAACACTGATTGATTACTTGATATTAAATTTACAACATAAAGTTTCTGATAAAGGTAAACTTTCATACATACATAAAATTATCAGACAAGAAACTTTTTACAGTGTAGATTCATACTGGAATTATTTCACTTCTGTTAATGGGGACCCACCAAATCAACAAGATAAACAATATATATTGGAATCTGCTTATAGAACTACATCTTCCATTGTCTGGAGACTTTATACATGGAAATTTTTACATAGATCTTTTTATACACCTTTGATGATGAATAAAATAAATAATAAAGATAATTTATGTAAGAGATGTAATGTAGAAATTAATGCTGACTGGGCTCATATGTTTTATGACTGTATAAAATTGAAAGAATACTGGAAGTCAATTAATTAATTTTTGCAGGCTCTTTTACAGATAATTTCATTATTTCTAAATCTCTTATATTATTCAACACACCTGTACCTCAAAGTGTTAAAAGGTTAAGCTTCCCTTGTTATGGTCTATTCTAGCAGTGGCTAGGAAAATAATAACTAGAAATTGGATTTCAGATACACCTCCTTCGTTCAATGAATTTAAAATGTTATGAATATAGTGTGCCATATGGAAATAAACACAATTAGGACAAGAACAAATAGAAAAACATCTTATTATATTGTATGGGATAATTTACAAAATTTGTTAAAAAAATTTTAATTTCAATAACATGGTATTTTAGTTGAATTAATTGATCTGATTGTAGTGGATGTCTTTGTAAATACTTTAGTTGTTTTGTTGAATATTATAATAATACCTATTTTTAATTACTTGTATAAAATTGTTATGATATTTCTCTTATATGTTAAAACAATAAACCTGTTTTGAAAAAAAAAAAAAAAAAGAAAGAAAGAGATGTTGCACAAAGACTTTGAAAAGGGTCTCACCAAAACTGCAAACAGACCAATCAGTGAAGTCTCTTACACACTGCCTAATCAGGGACCAACAGGAATTGGTGGCCCTCTGCTCTTCTCTCACCGGGAGCAAAACAAGAGCATTAATCTCAAACCAGCGACCAAGAAGCAACTCTCAGGCTTTCCAATGAATATTTCCACTAATAACCTTTAGGAAAGGATAGTAAATAACGTTCCCCTGCTCCTTCTCTCACCAGAAGCAAAACAGAAGCAATAATCCCAAGCCGATTCTTAAGAAGTACCTTCTAGACTAGTGATTGGTAGTCTAATCCCAGATGTTACAGATTTTAAAAGGAAAATGGAAAAAAAAGTGATTGATACTCTGAATATTGCAGTGTGCACAAAGTGAGTGGGATGATACAAAACAGAAGCTAACGCAAGCTGGAACAGTTTAAAGGGAGAGGCTTCCAATTTGATTTTTTGGGGCTCGGTAGTTGAGATGAGAATGTCATGATCTTCCAGTTTTAAATTTACAGTAGTGATGGACATCTCAAAAGTCACCACAATTAAAAACAATGTGAACAGGGTGTGTAGGTGCACCAGGAGTAGTCCCACAGCACTTGCAGCTAAAAACCTTAAATAATGCATTATGTTTCTCAGTTCTACCCAATAATTAGCTACATTTAGTTCCTTAACAATTTATTTATTTATTTAATTTATTTGCAGTTTGTTTATTGGGAAAGTCCATTGGGCCGAATGAATCCATTTTCAATGGATTCCCAGGGAGAAAAACTCCATGTATAGTTTTACAATAAAAAAGTCAAACAAAACTGCAATCAATACACAGTCTAGAAAAATAACAGAAACAAAGTGGGATAACAAATAGTAACAACATTAGTGGAATGTACCCTAACAAAATCATTCTAGGAAATGTAAAAATATCAAAGTGACATTGAAATAGTTCAAACACATTTGTGAAATGTGCCTTAACAAAGCATTTTAGGAAATATAAAATAACAAGGTATTTTGGAGTAAAAGGCTTACAAGTACCCACGTTTCTAAGATATAATAGCGGGTAAGTAAAGTAACAAAGAGGAAAAGGTAGATGAAAATAGGGGAATCATGTTTTAGGTTGAGTTTCAAGAAAAGAAGTGTGAAGGAAGTAGGGGTGAAGTGAAAGCATTCAGTTGGGGTGAGAACAGGAGCATTCCCTGTGCGAAGAGAGATGGGAATGGAGCAAAACCTTAAAGGTGAAGTGGTTTTAGGTAGTTTGAATGTGTGGAGGCAGTGAATTCCATAATCATGCTAGGGAGATGATAGTAGAAGTTTCCCTGGAGTACATATGGGTTTGTATACTTCGAGGATTGTTGGACCTGAGTAGTCTGTCAGGCTGATGCATTTTGAGAACAGAGGAGAGGGAGGGATAATTAGAGGGTTTGAAGATGGGCATTTGAGAGTTGAATGGTGAGAGGAGAACTTGGATCCAGTAGCAAACTTAGAGATTTTACTGTAGCAAGATTACAGTTTTGACTTTAGGGAGGATTGAAGATTAGTAAGGCAAGGGGCTCCATACAAGAGGGATGAGCTGAGGTAGGTTGTAGAGAGGATATGAGGGAGTAAGGTAGCTACTATGACGATATAGCATTCCTAGCTTTTGCTTGGTTTTTTTAATATTAGTTTGTAGATGAATATCAAACTTTAATTGTTCGTCAATAAGGACACCTAGACAAACAATTAAAGTTTGATTCAATTCAATCGGTAAATGAAAATGACTTTTTTCTAACTGCCTTTAGCCATGAACATTCCAAGACAGAAACTTTAAGAAGAAACAAAATTAAGCACAATTTACAATAAAACAAACTATCATATAATATGAACAAAAATAAAAAAAATTAAGGCTGTATCCAAACCTTAAATGAAGAAATCCAATCCAAATTCCAATGCAGTCACACATCACCTGTAATCTCACAGTAACTTTGCAGTTAAATAAGAATGTACCTAAATACATTAAATGAGGAATCTTACTTCTTGGCTCCTCCCACTGACTAGCTAGATTTAATTCCTTAACAATCAATGAATAGAAATAGAAAGAAGCTTTAAGGTAAAATAAAACTAAACATTTTCATTAAAACATGCAAACCTTAAATGAAGAAATCTAGTCCAGAATCCAGTGCAGTCACACAAGCAGTTGTCTCACAATGCTTGCAGCTTACAGCGCTTGTTGTATAGCAAGAGCAAGAATCAGGATACATTAATATAGGAGCAGAAGGCACAGGTAGTGTGGGAGAGCATGAGGCTGGTCTCTTACCTACCAACATAGGATGTATGAAGAAAAGATAGGGAAGATAACATATGCCTGGTGAGGGCGCCAGCAAGACCTATACAAGTTTTTCTTCTCAATAAGTTATTGCAAACAATAATTGTTCCTATAGATGTGCACAGGGAAACTGACCAGATGCATGGAGTCAAAAAGAGTATAACCAACTCCCGTAGACCCAGGAGACTAATGTGTAGGCTCCATTCATTTAGTATGAAAGAGAGGCTTCTTAATAATACCTGCTGTCTGCTCCATGGTTTCAGGCTGGAAGACTAGACATTAAAAATTTATCATGACTAGTCCAAAAGTCCTTATTACAAGTGATCTGCCAATGGTGAAATTCACAAGGAGTTAAAAGAATGGTGATCATCTCATGGGCTGCCTTCCTTTCCATGTTTGTGATAGTACTCCATTGCCACCAATGATCCCTTGGCTCTTTGAGAGAATCCAAGGAACTTATGCAAGACTTAAAGTCAAAAGTAATAGCCTTATAAGTGTCCTCAATATGGTTAAGGGGGGATAAAAGACCAGGTGGTACTTGGAAAACCTCCAGAAAGAAGAAGCTGGCCATGAAATGAAGCAAGCAGTAGGAGGTGAAGATGTAATTAAAAGGATGAGCAGGGGCCACCAGTCTTCATCTCTAACAAAACTCACGAGGAAGTGGAGAGAAAGGACTCAGAATGTCAGCTAAGATAACACCTGTCTCACCCACTTCAAATCCAGACATGGCAGAAAGTGCCCTGACTCAGCTTCAGGACAGAGAGGAACAAATACTTTTCTAGTGGTCAAAGATGCCCTCAGAAATAATGGGGCCACAGCAGAAGAGCATACTCTCAAGAGGTGACATGGAGTTATCAGTATTGGGAGAAGAGAAGAGGGCAGCCCCAAAAGATAGGCCTAGGTCCAAAAGAACGGCTTACAATGTCTTCTACAAGTTAGAAGTTAAGTACTTAGTGGTAAAACAAGTATATTTTGTGTTGCATGGTAGTAGGTGACATGGTTAAATAAAGAGGGTCATGGGCTACTTCAGCGAACAAATTCTAACCCCCCTTTAATGCACATATAGCTTTTTACTATGGCTAGGTTTATTTAAAAAGTCCTAATGATTATCTGGTGACTACAAAGAAAAGGCAATAGAGAAGATTGTGGGAAAATGTAAGTCGAACACTGTTAAGAGGTTGAAAGGCTTGGGACCAAATTACAGGAAGTGGTGTGGGAAAAGGCCCGATGGACAGGTAAGATTTTTGGTAGTTGGGAGAGAACAAGTCTAGAAGTTGAAAGAAAGGAAGACTGGCTGGACAAACAACCGAGAAACTAAGAATGAGGAAAGTGAAAATGCAGACAGTACGGTAGCAAAAAGATCATGAGGGTATTTTATAGTAAGATTTTAAGTTGGTAAGTACCAAGGTGGAAATATGAGGTAGGCAAGTCTGGAGGAGGAAAAAGTTGAAGACTGAAAAGAGAAGAGGAAAGACAGAGGGGCTGGATAGAGAGATGCTAGCAGAGAAGATTTCTGCAGCATATAAGTTAAAGACAGAGAGAAAGAAAGTATAAGGCAGAATGACATGACTGTGGAGTTTATGAGGGGAGCATTCCTAGAGAAGCTGAGTGGAGAATTTAATGGGAGGGCCAGTACCTCACATCTTACAAGCTCATTTGTAAGGGCTAATGTAATTCTAATTTTCAAGAAAGACCAGGATGCTGACTCTGGAGGATATTGTCTCATTTCACTTATAGATGCTGATGCAAAATAATAGCTACAATTCTGGCCAAAAGGTCTGAGAGTGTGCTTCCCACTTGAATTAAAAAAAATGACAGGAAGATTATTAAAGGCAGGATGGCAGAGGAAAGCTGGCATACTCTTAGGAACTTTATGGAAGAGGCTGGAAAAGAAGGATAGCAAATGACAGGCCTGGTCCTTTCCAACATAAGGAAAGCATTCAACACTTTTGAGTGACCCTTTGTCTTTCAGGTACTGGAAGAAATAAGTCTAGGAAGGAACTTTAGGAACTGGATCCAGGGGCTGTATACAAAGTCTGGAGCTAGGCCGAGTTTCAGAGGAGTATCAAATAGAAGAAATAAGAGCAGGAAGAGACATGAGACAGGGGTGCTCATTATCCCCAAGTCTGTTCACCCTTGCAATAGAGGTCTTAGCTCAGAGGGAAAAGAAATATTTGCTCAAATCCACCTCCAAAAGAAGAATCTTTGGACTATTTGGAAATGACTGCATGTTAGCAACAGATAGGTTAGACCTTGTAGCAAGGAGAATGTGTGGCATCTTTGAAAATTTCAAAAACAAATCAAGATTATAATGTAATTACAGTAAAATCCTCAATGGTTAGAGTGGGCAGTGCAAGACAGGACATTGACAAGAGTTTGAATATGAGGGAAAACTGAGTCACATATCTGGACATTCAAGAATGAGAAATATAAAAAAAGATTGTGCAATATAACCCTGGTGAACTAGTGAAACAAATCTCTATCTAATCTAGCAAGTTGATGGACTTGCATGGCTTTTACAGTGGTAGGTAGAATAAACATAGTGAAGGTGATGACCCTACCTAGGGTCTTACATCTGCAAATCTCTCAGTCAAGGGCACTTGTTAAATGCTCCAGAGAATTCAATCATGCAGTGAAAAGTCTAAGGGGAAAGGGGAGGCATCTGATTTCAAGGAGTAGGATGAAACTAAGCAGCAGATGGGGGGGGTGAATAATGCCTAATTTTCAGTGACATACAGTAGGGACAAGAAGATCCCTCAAGTGCTGAAAAAATGTGCTCTGCAATTTCATGATGATGGCAGCTAATGGGAATGCCAACAATATATGAGATGAACAGTTTGAAAACACATATTTAAAACAATATGGGGGTGACTAAAGCATGCAAACCTATAAGCTGCAAGTGATGAAAACAGCAGGGCATCTAGAAGATAAGAGGTCTTTTATCATCATCATCATCATCATCATCAACCCCTTTTTCCCATTTTTCTACATGGAGTCGGGATGTTGTATCATCTATCATCATCTCTTTCAGTTCAGTCCCACTCTCTTACCTTCATTGACAGTCATACCTGACTGTCACAGATTTTCTCTCACACAATCCCTACATCTCATTGCTGGACTCCCTTGTTTCCTTTTGCCTTCTTCCTGTCTGTCCCAAATCTTTGTCAGCAAGCTGTCTTCTTTTCTGCACATGTGCCCAAACCACCGTAATCTGTTCTCTTTGACTTTCTCTGCAATTGCAGCTACTTTGGCTTCCACTCTGATATCCTCATTTCTTCATCTCTCCCTTAGTGTGCATCCTACTACCCATCTCAGGCATTTCATCTCCATCATCTCAAACTTCCTCAGCTGTTCTGTCTTTGTCACCCAGGTTTCTGTACCATACAGTAGTACGGGTCACACCACTGTTTTGTGCAGCTTACTTTTCAGCTTCTTTGTCACTCTTCTGTTATACACTACACCTGACTCTCTGTGCCAGTTGGCTGTATCGCCTCTGATTCTAACTTTGACTTTCTCATTCAGACTTCCCTTCTCCTCAACTTACCTTCCCAAATACTTGAAGATGTTAACCTATTCCACTATTTTCCCCTTCTATCTCAGTTCCGAGCTTCTTCTGATTTTCCCCATTTGCTGCCCCTACAACTGTCTTATCTGTACCCAGTTATATCCCATGTGCCTTCAGTTTTGCATTCAATTGCCCTATCCTTTGCTGAAGTTCTTGTTCAGAGTCTGCCTGTAATGCCATTTGATCTGCATATATCAGTTATGTTAATCCATCCCCTCTGACCTGTTTGTAAATTTAGTACATCACCAGTAGGAACAACAGAAGGCTCAGAGCTGAACCCTGGTGCAAGCCCAGTCCCACTGGGAACCCCTCTGAGAGTCCAAACACTGTTCGTACTTAAGTCATTGGGTCCTTGTACATATGCTGCACTAATTCTACCAGTGTTTCTGGGACTTTGAACCACTGCAGAACTGTCCAAATCACCTTTCATTGGAACCTTGTCATATGCTTTGTCCAAGTCTAGGAATAGCCATTTGGACTGCTTCTTCATCTCTAGCTTCTTCTTAACTATTCATCTCACTGCAAACATTGGATTGGCTATGCTACATTCCGACTGGCATCCAAACCGCTCATCTCCCATCTTACTTTCTACTACTCTGTGTATGAGTGCGACATGAGTTTGATGTCCCCTTTGTTTTTGTACATTGGCACTAATATGATTATTTTCCAGTCATCTGGGCTATGCTTTTCTCTCCATACTGCTATGAGTACCTTCAGGAGTCATTTCTCCCATATCTCACCCAACATCTTGATCATACCTGCTGTGACTTCATCTGTGCCTGCTGCTTTCTCTGACTTCATTTCCCTTAGTGTTATTCTTACTTATTCTAGAGTGAGTTCCTCTTCTTCTTTCATTCTAGTCTGTGCCTGGGACAGTACAGCTTCATTGGGGTTTTCTTCATCCAGAAGCTAGTGGAAGGATTCCTTCACTCTGCCTTTGATTTCCTGTGGACTGGTGAGCAGGTTGCTGCTGATATTTCGTGTGAAAACTATCTTTGTTATCGTTCTGAGCTTGCCTTGCAATCTGATTTCTTTGTGCCATCTACTGCATCACTCTCCAAAAGCTGATAGAGGGGTTCTGATGCCTTATTCTTTGCTATTGCAAGTTTACACTTAGTCTGCTTATTAGCCAACCACTATTCCTTCTTAGCCTAGTCCATCTCTTCTATCTCCTACTTTTTCCTACAGTCCTTCTTTCTTTTGATGACCTCCTGGACTTCTACATTCCACCACTAGCTTTCCTTTTATACTTTGCCTCCATACCTGGCTCAGCCATGTATCTGTTCTGTAGTCCTTACACATGTTGTTTTGAGGTGCTGCCATTTTTCCACAGCTCCACCTATTTGCTTTTATTCCTAAGGTGCCTGAGTCCTGAACAAATCCTTGAACTCTTGTGCTTTCTCTACG
The DNA here is from genome assembly GCF_019279795.1 of Protopterus annectens. NCBI lineage: Eukaryota > Metazoa > Chordata > Ceratodontiformes > Protopteridae > Protopterus > Protopterus annectens. Next base: position 1,582,803,959 of record NC_056743.1, read on the forward strand.
GTCAACTTACAGGTCTTCAGCCTATTCTCTGTTGACCTTAGACCCTTCACTGACCACTGCTTGCAACTGATTGTAGCAGCCAATGGTTTATTAGAGATCTTTTAGACATAGATAAAAGGCATGAAAGTAGCATCTCATTTTGGACACCCTCACTAAAGACCTAAATTGACACTGGCAGGTAAACACAATAAACTAGAGGAATAGGTTCCTAACTTGACATATTCCAAGCACTACAGGTTAAGTATGGCACTACTTTGGTACTGTTAAAACTTGTCTTGATGACTGTATTAGTAGACACAAATTTACTCCATGTGTATCATGTCCAGGCCTGCTCAGTTTGAGAGGTGAGGAAAGCTAAGTGTGTTAAGAACTTTTAAGTGTGTCTACATCAAGGTGCAAATGGCTAAGCATCTTATGGTCTCTGTGATTTATTTTCTAATATTCTTCTTATGTTCTTAATACAATACAGGGAGAAATGAAAAAAATAGCTTAAGAAGCAGTCTTATATGTATTTTAAAAATTACAGAAGGTATTCCATCCATAAAACTTAATATGCTTTAAAGTGGAATTCAACATTTTCATGACTTTTGTCAATTTTCAGATATGACTATTTGTTTTCACTATTCCAGCCAAAGAAAGAAATTGGTATTTCATAAGCTTTATGTTAAAACACTGGAACTTGCAAAAGTTATGAGTGTGTATTGTGTAATTAAATAAACTCTTATAACTTGTTAATTTATTTTACTTAACGTTTCAACACATCTTAAGGCAGTACACAATGTACTTTTCATTTGTTATAGTGCAATGCCTTTCTTCTGTAATAGAAGTGTGTGGTTATTTATGAAGTAATGTGTCACATGCATAATGAAGAAACTTTGTAGTAGATGTCACACAGTCCCAGGATGATACTTTCCCTGAAGATATGATGGATGGAAGAGGGAAATATGATGAAATGCACCATGTTTGTAGTAATTGTTGGATGTAACGAGATAATTAATAGCCGTTAGGCTTGCACTCTCAAATGTTTCATCTGTGTTTGATATTTATTCATTTACTGATTCATTCTGTTATTGTTTATGATAATTAGTCAAGGTCTACCTGGCACAAATGTCTGTTTCCAGGCATGGCCTGGCTTTTATCCAATGAATTGACTTGCTCAGAATCAGATAAGTATGTAAGTGAATGTTGACAAACTAAAACTCCAGCCAGCATAATCAGATAAGTGTCAACTATTTTTCCTTGATTTTCTAAATTATATTTATGAAAATAGTTTAGCATGAGCTCTCGTATGAATGCCCATAGCTAAGGGTTCTTATTCCGTTATTATCCAATACTCTGCACACTATATAATAATTATATTACAACTATGTCAAAATGTAGTCTTTTGTGTTTTGAATCTGAAAGCATTTATAAAGGGCCATGCATGTTGGCCTATCTGGATACATTTTAATGTTGCAGACAGGACCTTGCATTTCATCTGTTTTGAAATTAATACATTTCCTTTGGCACTGAAAATAAGTTGTTATACAGTGTATAGTCACACAGTAAATATGGCAGCATTTGATCACTAAAATAAAATGTCTCTGAATACCAGGAGAAAAAATGAATTAAATGTTATTTCTCTTCATAATGTAACTCAGTTTCCATACATAAACTAATTAAAGTATTGCATGCTCAGTTTCTTAATAAACGTCTTTTGCAGTATTTGGATAAGCAACTTCTGCATCATCTCCATTTTATAATATTAATATTTTATGACTGAGTGATTTTTTTATTTGTTAACCAGAATGGTGGGTTTATCAACAGATTATTTTCAGCCATAGCATGGGACAATTTCACAGTTACAATTCTTTAGCAGTTAATTGCATTTATTAGATACTGTGGAAAATAATAAGAGATTACACTAATAAAAGCATACAAACAGAACATAGTAAATACAAAGTAAACTTGTGTGGAAAACTAATAAGATAATATATACATGTAACGGCAACAGTAAATCACTTTGAGAGGTAAATAACATAACACAACATAAATTAAACTTTGATACAGTTTCAGGAGCACACAAGGAAATAGGATTGACCAAGATGTCATGGCCCAGTTTCAAAAGACTTGGGGCCGGATTCACGAAGGCCTGCATGGAGTCTTAGAGTAGAGTAAGACTCCATGCAGCCATCATGTCCGATGAGCGATCCAGGAACAGCCTGTAGGGGCGTGTAAGAGAGCTCCTAAAATGGCTCTTACACGGACAGGGTGGGGCATGCAAATCACCTCAACTGCAGGCGAAAAGCATGCAAATGAGGTAGATTTGCGATTCAGGAAACCCAAACCTGTCCGAGTAAGAGCAGTGTTATTTGCAGAAATGTCCTCAGTTGACAACTGAGTACCATTCTGCAAATAGCAAAATGGAGCCATGACAGCTCCAAATAAAGGTTGCATCCAGTGCAGGAAGCATGCCAATGGCCAAATATACAGCCATTGGAAATGTTCCCTGATGCAAAATTAAAATAATTTTTTTTTTTTTTAACGCCGATTTCTGATGTTTAAGTGTAGTGCAGCACTGTGCAAATGGGCTGAGCTGTAAAACACAGAATACTAAAAATTATAACCCACAAATGTGGATTTTATTGAAATTGTTAATGTACAATGCAAGGGAATGGCAGGCTGAAGACAACATGGCCACCGAGTAGAGGTTGCTTGGGGGGGAAGCTCAGTCTAAGACACGTAACCAAGCATTAGTAGGCAATCCTATGTAAATGAGTGTTAGGATAGTGAATCGCTAGTTTAAATAGCAAATGAGCACAGTTAGTGGTGTGTAGGAGTAGGATATGGGGAGTAACAGTGTAGAAGATAGGTGCCATCATGAGGGGGGTATGTTTGAAAGAAGTGAAGCTCATTGGAGCAGAGTGGCATGTGTCCGCTGTCAGACATCATGGAAAGAGGTGCGTCAACAGGTAGGCTAGGGAAAGCCAAGAAATGGAAGTTGTATACCGTGGATAACACCAAAGTTTCTTGTTGAGCGTGCATGCGCATGTGTGCGCACCTGTAAACCCGAGTAAGACAGAGTGCGCGCGTGTAAGTGTGAGTGTGCATGTTTAAGCCGAAGTAAGCATGTATAAGGCTGTTTAAAGAATTGTAAGTGCATTTGCGCTGGTGTGCGCGCATTTTAACCCAAATAAGCAAGTTTTAGTCTGTGTAAGCATGTGCGCGTGCGTGTTAGCAGCTGTGCACGTGTTTGCGCTTGTGTGAGCGGCACTCCCCCCTGAGGAAGCAGAAAGGAAAAAGGAAGTACAACAAATAGTAGGAAGCTAACAGGGAGTACTAGCAGAGCTTGCAGGTGAAAACAATCAGAATCAGGCAATTACACAGGCAGTACACTAACCCAGCCCAGCTTAGCACTTAAAACTCTGCCAACAACAGTCCATTATGTTTCTCACAACAGACACTGCAGTAAGCTAATAGAAGTAAAAATTGAAAAAGCTTTACTGAGACAAAGAAATGTTAGGGCCTGCCATTGCTGTTATAAGGCGACATATGCAACATGCTGAGGATGGTGACAATGGAAATGCTGCTGGACAACTCACAGTGAGGAGACAGAGAAGAGTGTACAGGCCCAGGGTAACCTACTAGGGGCTACATGAGCTGGAGATAGTGGAGCACTATAAAGTGGACAGAGACCTCCTGCAGCAAATTGTTGAGCTGTGCAGGCCACGCCTCACACACAGAACCAACAGAGGGGAACCCATCCCAGTGGAAACCAAGGTATGTGTTGGCCTAAGAATATTAGCAACAGGTACCTTCCAGAGACCAACTGGTGATATGATGGGGATATCACAGGCATCAGCATCCAGGGTACTACACCAGTTCCTGGATGCCATGTCAGCACATGTCGGTGATCATATATATTTCCCCAATTCCCGTGAGGTATTAGCCAGCAATATGTGTCTCTTCCAGCAAATAGCAGAATACCATGAGGTAGTGGGTGCAATAGACTGCATGCACATATGCATCAAAGTACCAGCCGGTGAGTGGGGTAGGGTCTACTTCATCCGCAAGGGCTTCCCCTCCATCAACTGCCAGGTCATGTGTGATGCCCAGGGCATAATACTGAATGTGTGTGCAGGCTGCCCTGGAAGCTACCATGATTCCCATATGTGGCATCTGATGCAGCTGTACCAGACATTTGCCAATGGGGACATCCCACATGATCACCTAGTGGGGGATGCTGGCTATGCACTGGAGCCGTGGCTGATGACACCCATCAGAAACGCACACACACCTGAACAGGAACGCCATAATGAGGCACACGCACAAACACGTAATGTAATAGAGCATGTGTTTGGGCTGCTCAAGTCACGGTTCCGGTGCCTGGACACATCTGGTGGAGCCTTGCAGTACTCACCAACTACATGCACCCAAATTGTCATGGTATGTGCTATGCTACATAATATGATCCTGCAAAAACAGCTGCAGCAGGACCAGCATAGGCCTGGGCCAAACAGCCCCCCACCATTGCCAAGGCCATCACAGGCAGAGCATGACTCGGAGGAGAAACAACCTAAGCCTGCCCCAGTAGGCAGAAGGAGGAGTGCCCAGTATGCTTTGGCCTTGGCAAAGAGGCAACGCATAGCACATACACTGGCTCAGTAGGAACTCTGGAAATGATACCTCTCTCCGACTCGCACATAAAGTAAAAGGGATGCCTAAGTTGACACTACCTGCTTCCAAACATGTGCAGGGAGTAGAGTATGTGCATCCGACATAGGCAGCCCTGTAGCACCACCTAAGGCATGAATGGCATGTGTTAAGCAATATAAAGCAGCGCTAAACAGCAATTACCACCATGTAGTATATGCAAACAAAATTGCACACACCAACTAGTACAACTGTGTCAATGTTCAGTAATATTGGGAAATGTCCAGCAATGTTGGTGAATACTGAGCAATGTCGGACAAGCCTGGTCTAAGTAGGGCATAGCTGAACAAAAGCCAACATGCTCATATTTGCTTAACAGGCCCTTAAGCAGTCTGGTCTGCTATGAAAATATAAAGCAGTGATGGGCCTCGAACCCAGGATATTGTGCACTATAGCCAAAGTACTGAACCACTAAACCATGACAGTATTGCAATGGTCCACCCGTATGACGGAATGTTGATAAGTCTATGCAAAGTATTCCATGGAAACACTGCAGGCACAGCATAATCCTTGTTGAGTTATGACACAAAGGTGAGTCCTGCAGTGAGAACAGAACCTGACTTCCAACACACACAGTATAAATGTTAATACTGGTCATGTTCGCACACATCAGCAAATGTAGTGGACCACAGCAACATACTGAAGGTTCACACTGGGCATGCTCACACACTTGAATAAATGAGACAAATGTCAGGCAACAAAACATGTAATGTCAGAACTGGGCATGCTCACACACAGGCTATATCTGAGTACAGCAGTGGGCCACACATATCTGGCAGGTGCATGTGTTAACCCAGGAACCTGTCACTATACAGCAATCTGCCCTGTTCACACAGTTATATGACAACAGACACATCTATAATATAGTGGAACCCTGATATAATCAAATATGTTTTGCAGATACTAAAGTTCTTCATGGAAACTGGTAAAGCAAAGATGATAAAGACCTGCAAACAGTATCAGCAATAAACATTGTGCATCATGAACATAAGCATAGGTTCAGAGGTCGATACTAGGCTATCTGCCCTAGGGCATGTACAAACCTAGCCAGAGTGTGTTTGGCATTCGCAACCCTGTCACATTACTACACTGTGTGTGTGAATAGTAGGTCACACAAGCTAGCACATGTATGTTTATGCTAGTGTGCCTCTGTCTAGCAGGGACACAGAGGATATCCCAGGGATAAATATACAATCATCTGTACAGTCGTCAAGATGTCTCCAGTAGGTGGTCAGTGGGTGGCTCTGCCTATGTGAAACTGGGATTACATTCGGTAGTGAGTGGAGCCACTGGGATAAGAATCTGTCCCTCCACAATGTCCTATTAACATATGTGCTGAGGTATACGTCCCTGCAGTGTGTAGCTCCAAGGGAGTTGGATATCCTGAGGTGGAGCATGTCCAGTAATACTGGTTTGGGTATAGCTGTAAACAACAGGCACACATCATATCTGAGTAGGTGGTAAGCAACTGAGTAAAGCTGGAGTTACTGCATCTGAACTATGCAGGGCATCTGTGTAAGTCCCTAGATCTACTTGGTGAGGACCGTCTGTGGGCATTACAGTTGCTGCAGGTGTCAGGTAAGGTACACCCCAAATGTGGCACTGTAACCAAGCATGGATGTGATGAGTATAGGGGCACAATGACCTCACTTGATCTAGATGTTAAACCATATGGGATAAGGTGGCACACACAGCAGGTGTGTCCAAACACTGTGGCAATGTGAATGTTAAAGGTGACAGTACGAACAAGTGATGTCCCCAAACCCCTAACAACTCCTACCATATGTAATGGAGTACTACCTATGTGGTAATGTGTGGGCATGTTGTTACTCCCAAAGGGGATGACTATGCAACTAATGGCATTTAGCTGTAGGCCATGGCTCAGGCACCAGTCATCCATGTCTATGAGATCCTGATTGAGTATGCATGTGGCAGCTGGAGAGTTGATAATGGCACCCAGTTTGCAGTCAAGTGCAAACATGTTCAGCCATATTCCCCCTGTGATAGCCTGTATGTAAGACAAATATATACTGAACAAGAGAGATCCCAGGACCAAGCTGTGTGTGATGCCATGTGTAACTGGTGTATAGTCAGACATGGCACCTGCAATCCTGACCATGTGGGTGCTATCCCTGATCTAGGTATCAATCCATTGTGTGAGATATGTATCCAAATTGATGCTGGTGAGCCTATGAATAATGGCCCAGTGGGTTATTGTGTTGAATGGTTTTGCAAGGTTCAGGTAGGCTGTGTGGATAGCCGTCCCTATGTCGATGGACCTGTTAGCCATTTAAAGAATACCTACAGGTTCAAGAGGCAAGATCTGCCCATAACAATGCTGAAATGTAGGTTACCAATGTCTATGTGTAGGAGTCCTATGACAATATGCTCCATAGCTTTGCAGAACAGGCCACATAGGCTTATAGGGCAATATTGTCTGTGGTCTGTTGTGGCACCAACTCTGTGGAGCAGGACCACTGTCGTAGTACGCCATTCCTTGGGTACATATCCTGTGGTAACTCCTATATTGAACAGTGATGTAATATGAGAGTTGCGTTTGTCATGATGCTCGTGTATGATGCAGGCTGGGACACCATCTGGTCACATTGATACTGTGATGTACGCTGTGGGGAGGGCAGCACTCAACTGTTACTGTGTGATGTCAGGGAGGTTATACTCTGTTGGGATGGATAGTTGCTCCTTAGGTGGGATGGGTGGGAGACATCTGCACTGAACCTATTTGCCAGGATGTAGGCAATGCCAGTGGGTTCAGGGTAGCTTTAGTCAGTATGCAGTAACTCACAGCATATCAGTGAGTGTCCACCCAGGTTCCTGACATAACTGAAGAAGGCCGTGTGATGGTCCTACGTGTCAGGTGCAATTGTCTCATAGAAGCAGCCCTTAGAAAAGTCCATGAGTGATTTTAGCTGTCTGCTAGTACAGATCACAGATGCCTTCCCTGTCTGGGAGTGTGCTCTATCATGTAGTAGCATCCTCTTGACGTTGTACAGCTTATTATTGGCTGGCATCTACAAGACAGGTCCCCTGCCATTGTAGTAGTGGGTCTTGTTGTTATTTGGGAGAGCACAATCCATGCAGTCCACTAGGTGTCCATAGAATGTGTATGTAAAGGATGCAGCAGTGTGAGCCGTATATGCCACTGTCTCAGGATCTCTGAAGGATACCACCTTGTTTCAGTGAAGAGAGATGTTGGCTCATGAGAAGTTCACCAAGATTACCCAGGATGGGTGTGTGGTGGGTATATGTATGTCCTGTGAGATACATGTATGTTCTGACCTTACCAATGGGGAGTATATCGCTGGTGTGGAACATAGAGTCCCCATGTTGGTGATGAGCAGGTCCAATATGTTTCCCCCCTTGTGGCTGTGCTGACTGGTTGTGCCAAAGCATATAAGTCCACAAATTGTAGTGACTGTTGGGTGAGGTTGTCGGGGCTTGAGTAGTATCCCCAGTCAATATGTGTGTATATGAAGTCACACAATATAATGGTGTCAGTGGAGACCTGCATATTCTCCATAGTTCCCACAAAAGCCGAGTGTGGTTCCTGAGTTTGGGGGTGTGTTCTGTAGCAGGCAACAAACTGAAAGGCAGTATTGCACAATGGTAGTTGTCTATGTATGGTCTGTGATGCTTTGTGCAGTGCTACTAACCTGGAGGTGTGTGTATCTGTGATGTATATGGATACTCCCCCTAGTTGTGTTGTCTGTTCTAAGTCTTGTTGTCAGACAGCATGGTATGAAACATAACCTGGTAGTGCTGGTGTGCATAAGCGAGCCTGAACCAGGTGTCTGTCAGTGCACAGATATTGCTCTCTTCCATACTGAGGAGAGTCCTGAGTGGCCACAATATGAGGTTAACACAACTGGTGGTAGCAAGAGCCTTAGCCAGCAATCCAAAGTCCAAGGGTGACAGGTGCAAGCTGTCCATAGTGAAGCTAAGTGGCATGTTGAGCATGTCACCATATGCTAACAGACACTGTATCCCCTATGAATGAAACAAATTTGTTAGCCAACTGTTAAATGTGATATGTGTGTCCATATACTGTGACATCATAATTGGTGGGTGTAAGATGCTAGACAAGGTCAGGGTCATACTGGCCTGGGCTACATGATCAGAGTGTACCTCCATGTATCATGTCATGTGGTCCAGGGTGTAATGTCTGAGGTGACACACACCAGCATGGACAATGATGGTGCCAGTCTTGTACTTGCTTTGGAGTGACATGACTGCCTGTGTTATGCGGCAGATCCTGGCACCCAACAGACAGCCCAAAGTGACTATTCCCTTGTCAGGGCTGGTGAGTGGTATGTCAGTGTGTCTGAACATAAGTGTCACCTATTACACCTGTATTAGGTGTGTTGTTTAGCCCGAAGGGCAGTGACTGTGTGGCACACTGACATTGTGAACTTAGTGATATGTGGGTATTGTAGTGGGGTAGTAGGTGTGTATCTGTCTGCTTTGGAGGCCTCTGCTGCTTAGGTAGAGTACATTTACAGCATCTGAGTATGTCAATGTGTGCTAATGTGGTTTGAGTGCTGTTGCTAGAGGATATGTGAGACTGATATGTGGTGTGTGTGGTTACTTTCACCACATGATACACTGTGCCAGTCATGGGTCGAGAGACTTCAGCTCCCTGTATGTCTATATAGGTGCATCTCACACATATATCTGAGTTTGTCGGGAGGAGGAGAGGGTTGTCTGTGTACATGAGGCAGATGTGACATTGTGTCAATATCACAATATCCACCAGCTGGACTGAAAAGTACACACAAAACCAACCCATGGACATGCCAGGATATTATCATGACATACCCTGTAGCCTGATCACAAAGGAGCAGTAGGGTGTTAAGCGTGTAAAAGAGTATAGCAGGGATTAGTGCTCATGTTCGTTAGTGTGTTGTAAAGAGGAGCTGAGAAGGAGTCCAGACTGAATCATGGCACCTCCTTCAGCTATGTCATAAATATCAATGTACACACATATATGTCCTGAGTCAGGGCCAACTGTACCTAAGTGTCAATGCCGACATCATGACAGACAGGCCCATATGTACATACCCATCCCACACTGACAATAGTCCACATCATCATACCAGGAGATATCACATGTAGAATGGATAAGCAGCTACCCCCACTGCCAAAAGCATGGCAGCAGGTGGAATACATTGATTCCCAATATGTGTCATGCACAAACTACATAGCAAACAGATCATGCACCTGAACAGTTAGCTGAGCCGCACCCCCTACACAGGATGTGGAACCGTTGAATGTGTCACAGCTACATATGGCACTCCCCACAAGTGTTGGTGCACAACACACCATGGGAAGTCAAGTCCAGTACGCCTATGAGGTCTGATCTGCAAGGTCATGGAGTCCATCATGGTTGCAGTCATAAACAGAGCTATTGGAAGCTGACACACACACAACCCTAACAACTGTGGTATGTTCATGTGCGGATCATGGTTCCCAAACATGCTAGACTGTTTGCAAGGCAGCCACCCAGGACATACATCAATGAACACATCTACACATGTGTTACATAGACTTTGAATATCCCTTTATCAACATCCCAGACACATGTAGTATCCACAAAACCAAGAAGCTGTGCATAAATATGTGTTGACATATGACGGAATGTCAATGTGTCCACAGATAGATCACACAAGGTAAGGATACTGAGGTCATGTTCAAGTTGTTGACACCTGCTGACCCACATGGACCATTCCTGGAATGGCATAAAACAAAGTGTACACACATCACCATGTCCAGTCTGATGATGTCACCATCCCATAAATACAGCAGGAGAAAGAAAACCAGCTAGTAAAGCAAATAGTGTGCCGTGTTAAGGCATCGCTCTCTAGTATCAGAACATAGTTAGGTAGGGGTTGTGTGTATGTGTGCAATTGTCTTTGAAAGGAGTGCCATTTTTGGAGACTGGGAAAACACACTAGAAGATGTACATTCCTCTTTGGAAAGACTGATGATGTCACCATCCCAGAAATACAGCAGGAGAAGGATAACCGCCCAGTAAAACAAATAGCGCACTGTGCTAATACATCTCTTTCTAGTATCATAATATAGGTAGGTAGGGGTCTGAATCCTGTAAACACTGACTGCGTGTATGTGTGCAATTGTCTTTGAAAGGTGTTCCCTTTTTCGAGACTGGGAAAACACACTAGAAGATGTACATTCCTCTTTGGAAAGACTGATGATGTCACCATCCTAGAAATACAGCAGGAAAAAAGAAACTGCCCCGTAAAACCAATAGCACTCGGTGCTAATGCATCTCTCTCTAGTATCATAGCATAGATAAGTAGGGGTTTGAATCCTGTAAACGCTGACTGTGTATGTGTTCAATTGTCTTTAAAAGGAGTGCCCTTTTTGGAGACTGGGAAAACACACTAGAAGATGTACATTCCTCTTTGGAAAGACTGATGATGTCACCGTACTAGAAATACAGCAGGAGAAGAGAAATCACCCAGTAAAACAAATAGCGCGCTGTGCTAATGTGTCTTTCTCTAGTATCATAAGGTAGGTAGGGGTTTGAATCCTGCAAATGGTGTGTGTGTGTGAGTATGTATGCCATTGCCTTGGAAAGGAGTGCCCATTTTGGAGACTGGGAAAACACACTAGAAGATGTACATTTCTCTTTGGAAAGACTGATGATGTCACCATCCTAGAAATACAGCAGGAGAAAAGAAACCACCTAGTAAAACAAATAGCGCACAGTGCTAATGCGTTTCTCTCTAGTATCATAACATAGTTAAATAGGGGTTTGAATCCTACAAAGTGTGTGTGTGTGCGGGGGTGTGTTCAGTTTCCTTTGAGAAGTGTTCCTTTTTGGAGACTGGGAAAACCCAGTAAAGGAGGTACATTCCTCTTTGGAAAGTCTGATGATGTCACCATCCTACAAATACAGCAGGAAAAGATAAACCAGCCAGTAAAGGAAATAGCGTACCATGTTAATGCGTCACTTTCTAGTATCATAACATTGTTAGATAGGGTTTGAATCCTACAAATGCTGACTGTGTGTGTGTCACTGTTGGTCAACACTGTATGGGTTTTGCTTTTACTATGGTATGACATAGTATGATGACAACAGTAAGTGCATTGCAGACATCAGGTATCTGCGTGGCAAATATATATGTGTACATGTCCCCTCAATCAGTACATAGGTGTGAAGCATGCATACTACATGAATACATTTGTTTTCATTGACAGGTTGTGCCGCTGCTACTCAGATCATAAGTCACATATGTATGTATGTGACATGGCCATCCACTGTCATGTTCTGTGACCAAGGTCATCTGTGGCACACACACCCATGACAGTTACTTAAGAGTAGTGTGAGTGAGGGTATATGGCTGGGGTATATGTCAGACATGGTCAAACACAACAAAGTCTGCCAAGAATGGACAGTCTTTATAGGTGTACGGCTGCCTTGTGGATATGCATTCAGGCCGCTAATGTCTGTGATACACCTTGGGACTCCACAATACCTATGGATATGTGGATACGAAGGGACACATGACATAACATGGGTCTGTATGTACACAATGGTACCCGACATACATGTTGAGGCTACCATTGGTGTGGTACTGACGGGATAGTATGTATAGTACATGAGGATGACTATGCCATAGTCGGCTTACTGCTATACAGCATGTATCACACAACAGGTATCTGTCTGTATGATACCCTTGTGTAGGATATGCATCCCATCCAGGGAATGCATTGTAGGCCATTCCATGCATTCCCGGATTTGGATGGACACATCCCTAGTGTGTCTGCATGTACCTAAGGGGGCTATATGACACACAGGTGTGGTCACAGTAATGGGTGGTGGTCATCACCACTGGTTAATGTTATAGTGTAGCACCAGAAGGATCCAATTGATACCCTACTGTTTCCCTACTACTGTGTGTCTTTTGTCAGGACATCTTCCAATCATTGCTTATAGTCATGCTGTTGAGGTTGTGTATACTACCAGACTGCAAATCATTGACTGATATTAACAGTATCACCTGCAGCATAGTGTCAACCCATGTCATACACACGTCTACCCATGTTAGTACATAACTGTAGTAGAATGCATACTGGCCATTGAAAGATGCAATGGGATGTTAGTAATGTGTACGACAGGGTATGCCACACGTCCCATGTGTCCACTATGCACGTGCATCCAGACAGTGTGCACACACCATGTTCACAGATGTACACTTGCTAATCTGTACTGCACACATCACACACATACTGTCCACTCACTAACACATGCTGGCAACACATCACACATCAGCCAAGTGGCACACGGGTGGATAATACATACTCAGACCTAACAGTGGTGTAAACAATGCTACATTGACAAACAGAGCTTTGATGCATAATGTCTGCTCAGATATACCTACAAGGATGTAGTTAGACTTCATTGTTGACAACTTGTTATTATTGCTACACTGCTATAGTGTCACCCTGTGCATCAGCACAATGTTAGTCTGTCCCTCCATCGATAATGCAGATGACAGGAGGCGGCACAGGTATCATCATATGCACAGGGTGTTTTGTTGTTTGCCAGAGCCTGACACTGACCCATCCAATTGACATGTCTGCGTGTGTGTGGGGGGGGCAACAGTACAGCATGGGCCAATGTTGATGTAATGTGTGTGTCTATGTGTGAGCCCTAGTTGTCTGCTTAATGTGTGTGTGTCTGCATGCACACAGCTCCACCATGTGGCTGCTATATATGGTGGCTTGTGGGACAGCCACAGACTGTACCTGCATGGCTGTACAGATCACTGTCTCCAGCCACAGACACAGTACCTGTGCCTGGCAGGAGTGCTACGGACGGTATTGGGTACCAACTCTGACTGGGTACTGTCATCAGAGGCAGAGGTATGAAGACTGGACCCATGTCCCTGCTGAGACTGGCAAGAGCCATGTGCACGTGGTCTACTGGGACAGACAATGGACAGGCCAGCCCCAGCATTGCTGAGGCTGGTACTGCCACTACGGGAGTGGCTGTGAGCTGTGGGCCGTCCGCGACCACTGCCAGCTGTTGCTGTTGCTGGCATGCGTCTGTGTCAACGTCGCAACCGTCCTGGCTTGAGGAAGACATGTTGTGGAGGGCATCTATTGTCTCCCCCTAACGTCTATCAATGACCTTGGTGTATGTTCAGATGGCACTGGCAAGGTCACGGATGGTGTCATTGATAGCGGTGTTATGTGCCCTCTGCGCCCAAAGTCCCTGCCTGGTGTACCGTTCCATACGTGCCTGAGCCTGCATTACAGCCCAGAACATAGTGGTCATCATAAGACCTGTGAGGGCACGCCTGCCAGGGGCAATACATCCAGTGGTGCTCCCCTGAGAACCCCTGGACCTCCGCCTATGTGGTACCATTGTGGGTCTATGGCTATGGCTGCTGTGAGGGGATGCACGTGCCATGGGTACCACACTCTCCTGTTCAATGCCAACTGTATGCTGTCCCTCCCCTATGGCCATTGGTGGTGAGGGATGTAATGGCAGTATGAGTGTGTGCATAGATGGGGTTGAACGCTGTGTACTGTCAATTGGTGGACTAACAACAGACCCTGTCAAATCTCCCTGTGCCAAAAAACATGTTTCATCATCACCACTATCCATGGCAGTGGCTTCAGGTCGCCTGCTGCTTTCGTCAAGCCCTACCTCAGCACCTGTGAGAGGAAGACAGGAAACACACGTTACGGTCTGCACATGCACACATGCACACATGCACACATGAACACATGCACACATACACACATGCACACATGAACACATGCACACATGCACACATGTACACATGCACACATGAACACATGAACACATGCACACATGCACACATGAACACATGCACACATGAACACATGCACACATGCACACAGGCACACAGGAACACATGCACACAGGAACACATGCACACTCCTCACTACAGCAGATACACACACACAACAGACTTCCAAATCATACTCAATACTGGTTAAAGGTGGGTGACAGTATCACAAGGCAAACAGTCATGCACACGTGTCAGCATGCAGAATAAGTGTTGCTCAACTCCATGCAATGTGAGTGTAGACAGCCATAGTTGATGACAGTGTACATGGCTGTGGTGCATGTGTGTACATGTTCAGTGATTGCCTACACCCTGGAACACAATGTGTACAAGGACATGACATTTCTGTGCAAGTATTATAAGCTCTGCAATGTCCTGTGCACCATCACACACAGATATACATACAATGGCTGTGTGTGTTATCTGTGTGTCACATGGATTTCCATGTCTGATTGCAGTGTCTGTGTCTGTAGCAGATGTTTGTGGACACAGGTGTAGCACATGCATGCTATGTACACACACAGGATGGGTGGTGCATGTATATGTGATGGGATACCAATCCTGGACATGGCCATTCTAACAGTATGGGGTGTAGGACCATTAGCCATCATCATCATGCATCATGTGGTCACTCAAGGCCACTAAAGTGTGCTAGACCACTGCCTAGCAAGCTGTACCTGAACCGCAGTGCCATGGCTAAGTTCACAATTACACAGCCACGTTGCACAAGGGTGTGTGAGGTGTCCAATAAGGAGGATTGCCTAACATGACTGTGTTATGTGTTGAGGAGTGTTGCACAGCCCCATGCTAGGCCCCTACCCCTCAGATATGGTATGTGTGGTGTGTGGATGACATGTGGGATACTGAAGTGTGACCTGGCAGCAGGTGTCTGGTTACACTATGTGTAGCATGTTGAGGTGTACTGCGTATGACAAACGTGTTATGTTGTGTACATGTGTGACAACTATGCCTATCCAATGTGCAGTACAGTGTTGCCACATTTGTGTCTGATGCTCTGTACATTGCATGTGAATGAGGCAGCTACTGACATTACTGAGATATTTCACGTCTCATAGCAAACATGCACAACATGCATTATGCGTAGGTGTGTTATGTGTACATGGCCTACACCTCACCTATGACATGCACAGTTCAATACCAAGTTTAAAGTGTTAACACACTCACCAGCATGTAACGTCTGCCCTGCTGTCATACCAGAGGGACCTGCAAGAATATGACACAGTTTGTCAGTGGCCACACCTGTGGCATTGCTACTGTGAGTGTGCTAAACTACAGTAGAACAACAGGCATAGGTGTACAGATACTATTCAAATTATCAGTATTGCACACAATAGGCAGCACCACTGCTAAACACAGTACACATCTCACACATGCATAATCTAACAATGCAGGTAACAGTAGTCTACAGCTAGGGCATGTTACCTGCATGCTCCATGTCACTATGCTGGGTGGCTCCGGCTTCCATGACGACACATGTGTGATGTTGTTGTTGCTGTAGGCCAGGAGCCACCACACTTAGCAGCAGTTACTCCACTCTAGTGAGGGGGGAATGTATGGCCACCCCACCACCTGTGGCAAGCTGCTGTCTGTGGATATCTGATGCATGCCGCCGGACATGTCTGATTAAATCCCTGCAGTGATGGTGTACCTGCTCATATGTCCGGTTATGCATGCCTATGTCATTTCCCCGACGAACAAGTTCTTGCCACAGTGCAGTATGCTCCTGCTGGTGCTGGCTGGCTCTTGAAAACAGCAGGGTACAGTGCTGTACCAGGCTGTGGTGGATTTCCTGTTCCTCTGCAGCTGTGTAGCAGGGGTTCCTGTGATGAGCCATAAGCCTGGAAGACAAGTAAACGATATGTGTGAGCATGTCATGTGGCACACTTAACATTATACAGTACAGATATCAGTTAACTGCCATATATAGCATCTGTTCATCTGTCAGAGGATACACACATTCAATACCACATATCAGTGCTCATCCCACAACTGGCTGACAGTGCCTGCCACAATCCATATGACACACTGGTATACACTAGTACTCAGCTCACTGTTTGGGATCCAATGCACAGCCTTGCCAGGGGGGTACATATCAAGCTGATGCATGCAGATATATGTCATCCATTGCAATGAATGTGAAGTACAGTTACAGTATAACCAGTAACCCACCCTAGTCATTGATGCCATACCCCTACCTAACATATGTGCACAGTTGTTAATATAGCTGGCATACTGCTGTAACAGAGTATACATGTTGCTAGGTACACACGCAAACCCTGCATCACACATGTGATTGCAGACATGGTACAGGCATCATTACACACACATCAGACATTCATTCATACCATACACAAATGTATGCTAACACAGATGAGCATTTGCTATGTACCTTACAGTACTGTGTGCCCCTACTTACAGATACCTATGCCTGAGGACTGTAATCTTTGCAGACTGCAGGAAACACACAAGACAGTGTTACCAGGGAATGTGAACATACACCATACTGTGCTGTTTACGCCTACAGATTCAGGTGGTACAACAGTTCTAATGTCGGATGGATTCACCAGCAGTACCACTTACTGAGCATACATGTATTGCGTCAGCCTATGATGGGACACCACAGTCGTACACAAGGACCTACGTCACAACATATACCATCCTACTATGTCTGCATCCCAATAACTGACACATCTTTCTCTGGCCTCACACGTAGGACACAAATGACCATGATGGAAACAACCTCACTCCTGGCTATCACACCATCACAGACCTTGCACACATTCACTGTCACACTCATTCCACCTCACATAGATGGTATGTCACTGTGTACATGTCTGTGTGCATTGTGTCATAAGTAGGTAATATGCTATTGTCCCTGGGGCCTACAGCAGCCTAGCCATATGCTACCCTGGCCTGTGACACACATGTAATTAGATTTCACTTCTTCCTGTCAACCGGATACACAGGGGTGATTCCCAGAGCGTGTTACCTATCCCCCAGACAATCATCAGGGGTATGTCTGACACCTGCTGCATACTGAGGAGCCTTGTTTGTTCATGATGGGTGGTTTACTCCAGAGTATGGCATATTTGCCAATAGGAGCCTATCCCACCAGCATGTGCTGTTTAGTGATGTTGCAGGGACTAGGGACCTAGGCTGTGTAGCCCGGTGGGATTGTGAGGTGTTGACATGGTGGTTGTCTGACTGCTATGGGTGTGGCATGCCTCTGTATGTTTGGCAGAGGTAACCTCTGGGAGGCCGGTATACAACGCACTGTAGCTGTGGTTATGTGAGTCAGTCTGCATAGGGTATGTGTATCAGGGAAGTATTACCCTTTGTGAGGTATGTCTGTGGACTTTCCACTTGCTGTAGTTGTCATGTGAGGTACATACCACATGGGGCATTGTGATGAGTACAGGGGAACACTGACCTATATTTCCATACATGACACATTGTTTGTAATTACACGTACCACGAAGACAGATTACAAGACTAGTGTGGCACTGTGAATATGAAAGGGGAGGCTACTGTCCACCTGTGTCCCATGTTCCCTTCTGACACCTTCAGTGTTAGTCAGGCAACCACCTATCTGGTAGTTAGTGGGTAAAGTGTTTTGGAATGGGGTATGGCACTGCAGTACCAACACTGGTGTTCAGTCCATGCCTTGGTCACCAGGCACCTGTTGCAATATATCTGACCCTGTGTCTCGCTCTCTCGCTATATATATATATATATATATATATATATATATATATATATATATATATTTATATACATATACATTTATATATCACTCTATATATACATATCTATATATATCCATATATATCCATATATATCTGTATATATCTATATATCTACATATATATATATATATATCTATATATATCTATATATGTATATATCTATATATACATATCCATGTATGTATCTATATCTATATATATATATGCATGTACATTTATATATATATATATATATATATATATATATATATATATATATGCACATATATATATATATATACACACACATATATATATATATATATAAATATATATATATATATATATATATATATATATACATATATATATATATATATAAATATATATCTATATATATATATATATATATATATATATATATATATATATATATATATATATATATATATATATATATATATATATATATATATATATATATATATATATATATATATATATATATATATATATATATATATATATATATATATATATATATATATATATATATATATATATATATATATATATATATATATATATATATATATATATATATATATATATATATATATATATATATATATACACATACTTGTAAACAGCCACTGCTGTACATATACTTGTACATATATGCAGATATACTGGCCACATTTCATGGTGGGAATATCAATTATGGAACAGTTGTGAGGCATACGATTATGTGATAATATTGCACAGTGTTGTGCAGAATGCATTTCGCTGTCCTCAGACCGCATAGCCGTAGCAGACCTCACTGGCTATAACTCAGTCCCACAGCATTTAACCACCACATGACATACACCTGCACTGCTTGTTGTTTTCAATGCCACACACTACAACCTACATAGATATGTGCACATAGCAACCTTCAAATACATATATATGTCCAGCCTTCACTAACAGTTGCAGTATGTCCCTTGCCCTATGCACATCTGCATATACATATAGATACAGACTGCTACCACATAAGGAGTGTTCACAGAATGTAGAGTACCCTTCAGACACATCATTCGGATGCCAGCAAATACATCTGTGTTACATACATTACCTTTGTATTTCTCACCTCAGTCTGTTGTACCTGTTGATGTTTTTTTATTTTTATTTGTTTAGGTCGGTGTCCTCCACTGCCTCTGTTTGTTTTATTTTTTGGTTTGGTTGGTCGGTGTCTCCAACCGCCTCTGTTTTTTTTTTGGTTTGGTCTCTCCAACTGTTTGATTGTCTGTCTCTCTCGTTCGCTCTCTCTCTCTCCAGTTGCTGCAATGATATTATTGCATGTGTGGACAGCAAGTACAGGCTGCTTTTTTAGGTATCTGCACATGTGCACGTGATGGCCTCTGCACCAATTGGTGCCCACCATTTAGCCTGCTGTGTGGTAATTGCAGTTCTCACTGTGATTTCAGGACACTGCTATAAAATGATAGGTAGGCCTTTCAGTTTTGCAAGGTGGGGACCATGCTTGTTTGCTGTGGACTCTGTTGTGTCAGTCAGAAGGTTGGTATATGTCTCATATCTGAAGCTGCGTTGTAGCCAGTGAAATGCATGTTATACTAAAACCTGACTGTTGCTTCTTCAAGTACACTCTTCTCAGTGTGTAAGTTTACTCACACCTCCTAATGCTAACACTGGATACATGGGAGTATGTACTTTCTTTTGGAATTAGGGAATTAACTGGCATACAACAGTAGTTATTGCAATGTATTCCTATGGCTTTCCTATTTTCCCTTTACATCCAGTCCGTGTAATGCATGTTATATTTCTTCAGTGCAATGTATTCCTATGGCTTTCCTATTTTCCCTTTACATTCAATCCTTGTAATGCATGCCATATTTCTTTATTGCAATGTATTCTTATGGCTTTCCTATGTTCCCTTCACATGCACTCATTGTAATGCATGTTATATTTCTTTCAGCAGCAAGTTATTGTATATATGTTGTGGCTTAGTGGTACATCATGCAGACTGGTGAGTCCAAGGTGTGGTGTTTGAGACTGACAAGGGTATTTTATTTTGCTGCTGAGCAATACAAGGGCCTTGTCATAAAGAGTGACAAAGGCACTTTTAAGCAGTTGTAAGTGGGTTTGCGCGGGTTTGCGTAATGCTTAGTGATGCTTAGCTAAGCGTACACAAGCTCACACTCGCGCACCCCCTGCTAACTACTAATTAAAAGTGCTTACCCTCGTTAACCCCTGTGCTAATTTCTTTTAAAGAAAAGAAAATGGGGTGATAGGAAAGTGGTGAAAAAGGGGGCACAGAGAGTGAAAGACAGTAGGAAAACAAGCTCGGGATGTGCAGGAAGGGTGTAGGGAAGGCCCATAGCTGCCCATTTCTTTAACAGCAACAGCTGTGCATATGTTGAAAATTTGGAGTGAGTTTTGAGACCTTCCACCCCTGAGAGAGGGGTGAGGACAACATAGTTTGTTGCACTGCCAATTAGAATTATTGGTGTATATGTCCTATGGACATGTGTGCAAAATGGTAAGCTATGTATGGGGCGTAATTTTTTTTCGGGTACAGATTGCCCATTTTTTTTTTTCAGGTGAGAGTGGTAAGTGAGGTAGGGGAAGTAGGTATATTTGGGGAGGTAGGTTGGTTAGATAAACAGACAAGACAAACAAGATGCATACAGGGGCGGAATCTGACACATGGGGTGGGTGAACACAATTGACGGGGAAGGTTGTTTGGAAATCGCAAGCCCATGAGCCCACAGACGGTAACAGTGGAACTGAGATCCCCAACCATGGGCAGTCACCACTGCACCTTCACAGCCCCGGGGGTGGCTGTGCTGGGGGCTGAGTAGGATGGGCAGGCTCACCCATGAGAAGCGCCACTCTCGCCTCAAGCTGGCATAGGGGATCAGCAACTGAACGCTGGATCTCCCTACGCACCACAACCCAGACCCTTCGAAGAGTGACGGGTGGCCTTTCTCCATCCACGCTTGCATGGGGGTATGAGCCCCATCCCCTGCTGCGCTTCCACCTGAAGGTGGCACAGGACCAATGGAGGAGGGGGGTCCGGGCTGGGCACCAGAGCCACTGGTGCCAGGTGCACTCGCCAACTGAGGAGGGACAGGTGGGTCCGCAGGGACCGGCCTTCCCATACGTTCTGTGATTAGGTGTGTTTCATTACAACATAAACAACAGCATTCCAGATTAGTTGTAACAGCGTGCAGTAATATTCCCATTAACCCAACACACCACAGTTCCAAAAGTTGAACAGCAAACATAACACATGCATATATTGAACAACAGTGGTTATTGCAAACTCATGCAGGGATGATTGGTAGCAACAGGCCACCATGAACGTGATGTTTGAACAGGGCACATGCATCAACATGAGTGCAAATATTTATAGAACAATTGCACATATATCCCAACAAATATTTAAGATTACACATACCCATTGAGGTGTGGAATTGCATGGTTTATGCACAAACAGTAGGGTGTAGAAAAAAACCTCTGTTAACATCTTATAAACAGATTTACTCTACACTACACTCCTAGTGACTGCAGGTGTATATTCCCTGCATGTATTATTACACTTGCCACCATGCATTAGGTTGTGTAGTGGGTTTGGCTAGTTCAATCTATACTTGACCTATATCTCGCATACTAACTGTCCAGGATGCAGATGTTACTGCTACATATTTCATGGTTGCATTTATATTTCTTTATCTACATATCTGGATGTTTTCACATGACATTTTCACTTTAAGTTGTACAGAACCCTGCATTTATTAAAGCACACTTACATTTCTGGGGAACATATTAGCATGCTACTCGTGTGCCAGATTTACTTATGCATGACAGCCAGTAACTGACTGTTGAGGACTGTATATTTACTTTACAGCTACTAGCACTTCCATCACCCACTTTAGATGAGACTGCAGAACTCTGGGTTGCCAGCACTTTCTAACACATTACTATTTGTATAATGCAAGGATACAACAACATTTCATACTAAGTGAAACAGACACACTCTGGGTTTTAGACCTTTATTAATGACATTACACACTTTTCCACAGGCTCACTCCTTTATTTGTTTTAACAGTATATATGGCAGACATGTTCACGACATATTATACCTTTATTAATAGGTTAGCACACTCTTTTTTCAGGCTCACTCACATATTCTTTTATATGACAGTGCCTGCAGAGATATTATTCCAGACATTTGTTACCTTTCTTAATGGGTTACTACACTCTTTTTCTGCCTCTCTAACGTTTTTATCTGACAGTATATGCAGAGGACTTATTCAGTCCATTTTATGGCTGTATTATTGGACTACAACACTTTCTTTCATGCTCTCTCCTATATTTTATATAACAATACATGCAGAATCATCACTAACCTGCCTGGAGGTACAGCCTTAGCAGCCTATCTTCATAGGCTTGCTGATTCGTAACGCGGTCACCTGCAGCTGTAAAGTAAATGAAGGGATATTGAGACATTCCTATCCATTATACATACTCCATTTTAAATCCTTACATACTACATTTCATGGCTACATACTCAGTTGTGGGGCATCCCACATCCCACGGGCCTCCTGTATCCACTGGTTCAGGTGGTCCTCCTTTCGTCTCTTCAGGTCCGCATGGTGGTGACGGACCTGCTCACCAGTCCGTGGAACGCCTGTGGAACTGGTGAGGTCACGAGCTAACCGGTTCCAAGCCTCCCTTGGAACTGGCCCTGCAGGAGTCTTGCCTCGTGATGGTGGACTAGGAGCCAAACCATGTATTTGGACTCCTCGGTGCCTCATCTCTGCGCTCGGAAGTGCACTCCCTCTCCAACACTAGACATTCTGACCGCAGATGTGAGCTACAATCAGTTATGGCATGTATTCCCACCTGTGGGGCTTAAATATGCCGCATTTCCCGCACTTTTGTGTGATTGGCCATTTTGTAAAATTCTCGGCTGACTGCAGACCAGCTTAGTAATGGTTAGACCACCATTCCTAGGTTTATGTATGTTAATAGTGGCTGTTTCCCCTATGTTGTCATGGCTTAGTGGTTCTGTACCAGTGGCGTAACTACGTTAGAAGCGCCCTGAGGCAAACTTTTCCTAGGCGCCCTAACATCCCCCCCCCCCCGGGAACCCAAGCCATCGAGATGACTGAAGCCAAATAAATCACATATAGTCACGTTCGCTTGACCTATGACAGTGGCATAAAACACTGAAATCTGGAGACGTGCTATTTCAGCAAAAAGTTAAAAAAACAATTATAAAACAGTACATTATATAGATACCAGAATGTGAATTGTACCTCCAGTCATCTAAATAATTCCACATTAAAGAAATATGTAAGATCTGTAACTAATACAGAGGTTGCTGCTAGCTAACAACTTACTATTTCATTGTTTCATCTACAAATAAAGTGCCTGATCTCTTGAGATATAAATTGCCTATGTTGCATACAAAAAAATAAGCTAGCCTAGTAATATTACAATAGGGAATGGATGGCAAACTGATAACAGGTTCATTCATAGTTACTAGGTATCTCTGCCAAAGAGAACATTCTCAGGACGGCAGCATCCACCCCATTTAAAGGTACAACAGAGTATAGCATCAGCACAGCAATCCATCTACATGCTGTGGAGTAGAACCCCCAGCTTAGCAAGTATTCTGCCTCTTGTGCTACTAATAACACAAACAGATTTACCATAAGCAACACTAAGCTTCTCTCCCCTGAAGACCTAATCAGCACAAGAAATCTGGAAATAGCCAAAATTTATTGGGAGGGGGGAGAAAAGCCCAAAACCAAGGACACATTTTAAAGAGTGCTTGTATCATCTTAGAAAAGTTGCTAGAATAACATGTGTGTTGTGTTACCATGCATTTCCTGAAAGATAGGAAAATTGAAACTTAAATATATATCATTATTTAGTGAAATCAGTTCTCACTGGATTTGCCAGGAAAACCACAAATTTTAAGAGGAACAGACCAAAAGTATAAGCCAAACATTCCGGACACGGACACGGACACACACACACACACACACACACACACACACACACACACACACTCTCTCCTGCAGCCATTAAAGTAAACTGAAAACACAGTTTGTTAAATAAGTAAGGCACACACTTTCTCCTGCCTGTAAGCCAATATGTACATGAAAGCACATTTTATCCTGTAACTATTAAAAACAAAAGCAGTTTCTCTGTTAAAGCACACACTTTCTTGCTCTGCATGTAAGCCGATATGTACACATTGAAAGCACATTTTCTTCTGCGACTATTAAAAGTAAAACGAAAGCAGTTTCTCATTAAATAAGTGAAGCACAAACTTTCTCTCACCCTGAAGCCAATATGTACATGAAAGCACATTTTCTTCTGCTGCAACTGTTAAAAAAAAGTAAAACGAAAGCAGTTTCTTGTTAAATAAGCAAAGCACACTTTCTTGCCCTGCCTGTAAACCAATATTTACACACTGAAAGCACATGTTCTCCTGCAGACCTGCAGCTGTTAAAACGACAGCAGTTTCTCCTTAAATAAGCAAAGCACAAGCTTTCTCGTCCTGCCTGTAAGCCAATATGTACATGGAAGCACATTTTATTCTGCAACTAAACAAAATAAAGCAGTTTCTCTGTTAAAACACACACTTTCTCGTCCTGCCTGTAAGAAATTTTCTACATGAAAGCACATTTTCTCCTGCTGGCTGCTGCAACTGTTAAAAGTAAAACTAAAGCAGTTTCTCCTTAAATAAGCAAAGCACACTTTCTTGCCCTGCCTGTAAGCCAATATTTACTCACTGAAAGCACATGTTCTTCTGCAGACCTGCAGCTAAGAGTAAAACGACAGCGGTTTCTCCTTAAATAAGCAAAGCACAAGCTTTCTCATCCTGCAGGCTCCATCTGTTAAAGTGAAAGTAAAACTAAAGCAGTTTCTCCTTAAATAAGTAAGGCACACACTTTCTCCTGCCTACAACTGTTAAAGTGAAAGTAAAACAAAAGCAGTTTCTCCTTAAATAACCAAAGCACAAGCTTTCTCGTCCTGCCTATAAGCCAATATGTACACAAAAGCACATTTTATCCTGTAACTATTAAAAACAAAAGCAGTTTCTCTGTTAAAGCACACACTTTCTTGCTCTGCCTGTAAGCCGATACATACACATTGAAAGCACATTTTCTTCTGCGACTATCAAAAGTAAAACGAAAGCAGTTTCTCATTAAATAAGTGAAGCACACATACACTTTCTCTCATCCTGAAACCAATATACATGAAAGCACATTTTAATCTGCTGAAACTGTTAAAAAAAGTAAAACGAAAGCAGTTTCTTGTTAAATAAGCAAAGCACACACACTTTCTCCCTTGTCTGTAAGCCAATATGTACACTGAAAGCACATTTTCTCCTGTAGACCTGCAACTGTTAAAGCAAAACAAGCACACTTTCTCTGACTCTGTTAAATAAGTCAAGCTCTTCTACCTGCAATGAAAATGTAAATGAAAGCACAGTTTCGCATAATCAAATGTAACCGTTACCTGCCTAGTGTCTACAGCCGTTAAATATGGAAACTGAAACAAAAGCACAGTAATCATAACGTAGCCTGCAGCTTAAATAATTAAAGCTGCAGCAGTTTGTCATATAGATTTACTTTACTGTTTATATTTTACCTGGAGGAGGAGAGAAGATATGGGAATAAATTTTGCTCTGCACACACATACCGTTCTGTAGAAGCTGACGTCATCACACACGGCATGCGTGATGACATAGGGAGTTATTTAAAAAAAAGAAACAAGAAATTCGGAAATTAAAGAGGTATGGCCCCTGTAAAAGCGCCCCCCTGCCACTTGGCGCCCTGAGGCAATTGCCTCACTTCGCCTCGCGTAGTTACGCCACTGTTCTGTACTTTGATTATGGTGCAAAGGTCCTGAGTTCAAACCTTGTCATTCTTTTATGTTAATACTGTCTAGACAGGCTAGGGGGTGTGGCTGCATTTAAGCAACTTAGCTCTACATTGCTCCCCTGTGCCCTACGGTGCCCTGGTTGGCGCGGCGCGCATGTCCGCACAACCACATTGCACTGGGTAAAGTGTTTTTAAATGTTGGGCAACTCTATTGCACTCGGTAAAGCGTTATTACACTATGGGCAACTCTGTTCAGCTGGGTGAAGCGCTATTAAACTATGGGTACCTCTGTTTAGATGGGTTTAGGACTATTAAACTATGGGCACCTGTGTTTAGCTGTGTAAAACGTTGCTTAACGGCAGGCTATTATATATCTGGGTCTTTTAAAAATATATATTTTGTTCGCTGATACGTTGGCCATGTCACGGCTTTTAATGAAATTTTAATCATATTTGTCTGGTATTATTTCAAATACTGATTTAAAACATAAATAAGAAGGGGAGTGGTGGGACTCGAACCGTGAATGCCTTCTCTTTGTGCATATGCTCTACCATTATGCTATTGCTATTTGGATCAATTTGCATAAGTAGTTCTTATATGCCCTTCAATGTCACAATTGCTAACTGTGGTTAAGTAATGGGCACACCCGCGCAAACAAGCGCAAATACGGGCAGCTATATTGTGGATTTAAAAAAAAAATTAAATTTTTTCCATTTTATAACTCTGATGGGGGTTTACAGTGTCAGGGAGTGTGGTGTTGGGTGTAAGTACATTTGAGCGGACTCGCTCTTGTCTGTTGACATCATGCTTTTTAAAACCTTGCAGGGGCCCCCTGCATGCCTACTCAGTCCGTGTAAGAGTTACGGATGAGTCAGCATGACCTCATGAATATTCATGGCATGCTGACATCATACCGTTCAACTGCAGCCTCCGAGTATGACATATTAAGTCTTACACGGAGGTTTCATGAATCCGGCCCTTGCACTTATCATGAGTGACTTACTCAGGTGTAAACCTACTTCCTACACAGGCCTTATACCTGAATAAGTCAATTACACTGAGTGTAAGCCTTATGGAATCACATCACCCTTTCACCAGCATAAGCCTTTTGGAATCTGGCCCTATATTCCATTAAGCTTAGGGGAAAATGATTTCAAAGCAATTTTGCCAAGTACATGAACACTTTTTCCATGGGCTTCTCAGCACTTTAGAACATAGTTCTCAATTCTTTTACTCAATAATTAAGAGTAAACCCAAAATTAATGGGGGACAAAGGGATTTTTTAAATTTCCCATTTAACTCTCTTAACAAGTTAATACTACAGCAGGTTTTGTATCCATGTGCATGCATTATTGATTTACTATAATCCTAAGTGAATTACCAGAAAATCAAACACTATGACAGACCAAGCAAAAATAAAGGACCTTCTACAAAAACAGGGACAGTTGAGAGGTACAGTATACTGGGGAGATTTCTCCTTGGACAAAAGGTGGCAACACCACATGTACACATCTATGAAAATGACTGTTATCCTGACTTTGCTGATAAATGAATTTTTAGCATCAACTTAGAGTATATACCTTTCCTTTATTTTATTTCCTCTTCTTTCTAGGCTGTCTGGATATAGTCAAACTCTTGCAATCTTTAGGAGCCTCATTGCCAAGAAAAAGTGTTATATGTGATGCCAATTACCTTTAATGATCCTAAAGGTATAATATGTCCGCCAAACAGCATGGCAGCAGCAATATGAACAGTTTAAAACAAAGGTCTCATTAAAGAACTGGACATATCTGGTTTAAGATGGCAATAAAGGGCAAGTGCATCATATCCGTACCTCTCAATTGACCCTTGTTTTCAAGAATATCCCTGATTTCACCTCATACCTTGCCTTAGCCCTCATATTCCTTTTTCTTCTAGTAAATTAATGAGGATTACAGTCAGTAATATCTGACATTAGAGTTTCATACTTCTTATTGTTGAGAAAATGCATGTTTATACAAAACCTCTTGTTCTTTAAAACTTTTTAAGCAAATTAGGTAATATTTACAAATACCCCTGATGCAGGGTGCTTGTCACCCCACATTAGTTTTGGGTTGTCTTTAATTATTGAGTAAAGAACTTGTTTAAATTTGCAGCTGATGAACATTTTTGGAACTGACTTTTAGTTATTTATCAAACAGATTCAGTTGAGCTTTATCTCATTTTGTTGAGATACAGGTTTCTTGCAAGGGCATTTGTTCTTGCATAACTTCCCACTACTGCTGGCCACAGTGGTAATGGGAACACTGGCTGGTGGGGAGCTTAGCATTGTCCTATACAAGTGCTTTTTGCTTCTGCCATGGGGAGGAACATGACACAGACAGGCATGATACTGTCCTATGTTGTGCACTTGTAACTCCTTCTGCCCATCTGGACAGGATTTTATTTTGAGTCCATTGCTACTTGCCATGTACATGCTTTCATTTGGAGACATTATCTAAGGAGACGGTAGAAATATCAGTGCTCTGCTGATGAGAAGCAGCTATATCTCTCTTTCTTCTAAGAGGTTATGAAGCACTGAACTGGCATTTACTATAGAAACCTAGATGGCAATTGCATTGCAAGTCCTGTGACAATCTCCCCTCTCACATTGTTTTCCATTGTTCAGTAACCTAGGTCAGCTCATACTGGGGGTGTGGAGTATCTATGTTATAGATACATAAATCAGTTAGCTGTACACTTGGAATACAACCACCATTGGATGAGCCAGCTAACTAAAGCCTAATACTTCCAAAATGGCTGCTGTTGCTATGCATGTCATTGTAAGGTTTTAATTTGCACCATTTTGTCCCTTAATATTACAATGCACTTTGTGTCAAAGATACATAATTTAAGGGTTAGCTGTTAATAACCAACTGACCCTCTAGCAAACAGCTGCCTGTTACAGTCAAGCCTTTATGTTTTCTGCATAGAAACACTGTCCTTATTAAACACCTTGTTCCCATGCAGACCTTCTGTAAGGGGCAGATGTTATGGCTTCCTCCAGATTAGACAATGAAATGGCCTGTACGTGCGATTTCTGGACTCAGAGAGTAAGTGCCTGTAGTGCAGAACTCTGCAGCTTGGCTACCTATAGTGGTATCTGAATATCATCACCTTATGCTGATTCTGTAAAGCCTTCCTGGGCTGCCAGTCTGACTTAACTTCACTGATTATTTTTTTTTACTTTACTGTTTTTAGCCCTACATGATATGAGGCCTATGTACCACAAGGAAGAAGCAGTCTGGGGCTAGCTGTTCTGTGGAATGAAATCATCTTCCTGGTAAACTATGAGAGTTCTAAAAGAGCACCATTAGTCTTCAGCTGACCTATTTGAAAAGGGCCTCACTACTGTTCCTGCTAAGAGAGCTAGGACTGATGAAGTATTGATACAACTGAAAATGTATGCTAGAAAATTAAATTTTAATTTTTTATTTGGAGGAAATGTCACTTTATTTTCCCAAGATAGCTGTAGGAGACCAAGTATGTTCAAACCACCCTTGCATCCCATTGTCAATATTTTTGAAAGATTATGTGAATTTGAGTTCAGGAAATTATTAAAACCCATCAACCACCCTTCCAATTTAAGTGATGAGGAATGGGAGTTACTGAAGGTAATTTCTAGAAAGAAAAGGATTAGGGATATGAAGCAGATAAGGGTGGGAGTCTAGTGGTTATGAGCACCAACAATTATATTAATAAAATATTTTCCTTATTGTACACAGAAGCATATGAGGAGACTTCAATAAATGAGATGAATATAGGGTATCATAAGACTGATTTATTATTGAAGGATCTTTTAATAAATGAACAAATCACATTGGTGGAATCTGAATTTTTAAAGGTGATATATTCTAGGACCTCCACCATATTTGGTATACCCAAGATTCACAAGAATTCAGTTCACCCGACCCCCCCCCCCCCCCCGTTGAGGCCAGTAGTTGATGCCAAGGCTTCAAAAACATTTCATTTGGCTAAACTTATAGACCAACAGACAAGAGGAGTTTTGAACAACTATCCATATTTATTAAAAGATTATTGGGACTTCTTGCCTAAGGTTTCCAATGACCTGTATTCTGACAATCTAATTTTTGTTACAATTGATGTGAAAGATTTATTTTCTGCAATTCCCCACACCATTGGGATTGAGTGTTTTTTTTTTTCAGTTTTTGTATACTTAGTCTGGCTTTGGGCATACTGAATGTTTAACCCTTAGAAGTTTAATGGAGACAGTCTTGGAAAACAATTTTATTACTTTTGAAAATCAACTTTTTAGACAAAAGAAGTGTGGTGGCCATGGGTGCAGCATGCGCTCCAGTTTTTGCCAATATGGTGATGGCATATTGGGAGACCACCCTGGTTTTTACATTCGAATATAGAAATTGTCGGTCCTTATATATACGCTTCCTTGATGACATCATTATTTTTGGGTGCATAGCAGTGATAGATTAGACCAGTTCTTTTTTTTTCAATTTATAAATGGTTCCACCCAATTTTTGAAGTTTACAATGGAACTAAATCCTGATAAGGTTAACTTTTTAGATGTCTCCATCAAGAAAAAGAAACCACCCAAAGGTTTGAGTCTACACTTTTTATGAAACCCAATTCCCTTTTACACTTTAATAGTTGGGACCCCAACCATCAAAAGAGGGCATTGGTTAAGGACCAATGTGTAAGACTGGCTCGAATGGTTACTGAGGATGCCTGTTTTAAGGATGCGTGTACTAAACTTTGGGTGATGCTTGAACAGAGGGGCTATCCTGTGGAGTTTCTCAATGCAATTTTCTTGGAAGTCAAGAGAAAAAGAACTGAGGGGTTGTGTTTTCTTTTATTAGGTACATACAGCAATCAAATCAACAATGTGATGGATAGTTTAAAGAAAGAAACCAACTACAGGAAAGCCTTGGTTTGTTTGTTTCTTTCTTTCGGCTTTTCCCAGTTAGGAGTTGCCACAGCAGAACTCCGGTCTGCTAATGATTGGCAGTTGATTTTTACGTACCGGCTTGCCAGGCCTGATGCACAACCTTCAACGAAGGTATGCCCATTCACGCATGTCTCCACACAGAAGACGCTCTAGCTGAGAATCGAACTGGGCAGCATCTTACTGTGAGGCGACAGCCATATAATTTGCATTTCAATGACATGCAATATTATATTTAAAAACTGGCACATGTTTGGGATAGAGCAGGAGTATTATGAGAAAGCTGGTGTGAAACCAGTTATTATATACCAGAAATATGTTTGTTTCAAAACTATGATGGAAAGACCATTAAGGGTTACAACAGTAGGTGCAATAATTAAATGTAGCCATTGTTCCCAGTGCAAACATGTACTTAAAGCACCTGATACTTATCTAGAGGGTTTTGGAACTATTAAATTGTATTGCAAAGTTTACTGTGATAGCAAAGGGGTATTTATGCGGCAAAATTACAGCAGTGCCAATGTTTTTATGTTGGAAAAATTTTAAGAATTTTTAAAATCAGAATTTATCAACATCAGTATGACAATGGTAGGAAGGATGAACATAATGCGTTATATAAACGTACAAAAAGTTTTCCGAAACATTCTTTCAAGTTTATTGTTATAGATCATGTTATTATGGGATCTAGGGGGAACCATCAGCCTTGTACATGGAGTACAAAAAATTAAGATGGTAGTTAAATTGCAATGCAGCCAATTTTCCTGGACTGAATGAATCAATTTCTATATCAAGTTATTTAAAGCTGAAGTGCATGTTTGCCATTTTAAAATTCTATATTACTTTTTTATGTAAAATAAAAAAAGTTTGACTGTTCTAATTTTGTAAAGCATTGACATGAAAAGAAAAAAGAAAAAATGAAAAAATCATTTGTTGTATTGGGTATTAGGTAATGAGCTTTAATTTTAAGAGGTTATGGTGTTTAATTGCATTAATTAATGTCAGTCATGTGGTCTTATTATTGTATTTAAGCTGGTGATTTTTTTTAAGTTGTCATTCTGAGGAAGTCCAGTTTACAGAGGATGAAAGCGCTTAATTGTTTTATTAAAGTGTGGCACAGTTTGTGATAGTTGCTTTCCTTCATTTTTATTAGTTTTATTACTTTGTATTTATTGATATGAAAAGGTAAAATGTATTTGATCTGCTATACATGCTAGGCTAAGACTCACAGATGATTAGCACATTGTATAGTCCAAATTGCCATAGATAGTGGTCATGCACATGGCGTGGGTTATTCTAAGACACAGATAATACAGACATGCATTTTCTGAGGTACCTGCTAATGGGTGCCTAATGATATGTAAATGAGGAACCCAATAGAAACAGGCCACATAGAATGGACTTTATTTATAATCTGTCTGTGTACACATCTGATAAACATCTGACCTATTCCAACAATTCTTTCAAGGAGATTTTCCACAGGGTCACCTGATTTATAAGTACACATGCTTTGCAGATAAACTGGCCTATACATACAGTTTCTATGCATGCTGGAGAGTAAGCCAAAAATAATATGTTGCTTGTTGTGTATTTCAGGTTATATCAGATATGCCCCAGAGCCATAGTTGATGACCTCAATAGGCAATCTTCATAACATGCAGGAAATTGCCTATAATGCAGCTCATGGGACAAACCTGAAACATAATGGAATAGGTACTTAAATACCTCAGGAGGGACCATTCATTATAGTTTGGACATGAGATATGGAATGATGGTTTCATTGTTTACCTCATAAACACAAGGAACATGGTTTGATTCTTTCTTGGGAAGCATAGCTAGGCTTAAAAAAGCCACCTAGGGTAATTAGCCTAGTAATCACCTATTAACCTATATGCAGTAAGATATCTATTGAGTATTCCATGTTTCATGACATGGTACTGTACCAGCAAATGGAGCAGTAGGTGAATATCATGGTAAGACCTGGCATAGCAGTTGCAGCGGTAGCAGCAGCATCAACAGCAGGGCAGGCTAGAGAGTCTGGCAAGGAACATGCAACAGCAGAAAAGTAGCAGAGGCTGAGATGAGTGCAGCACATTACAGCACTGATAAAGAGATGGCATCTGTTTCACAATTGTGGGCTATGACACTGACATCATAGAATAAAACAATGCATGCAGTATCATACCAAGGCTGTGCAGGACAGTGCATGAGCTTGTCATGCTATGCATCAGACATCACTGTACCAACACAGGTTAGAGGATGGCAGGACAAAATCATCATCACCATCACTTGCACATGTAGAGGGTAGGATCATGGGAGGTGAATATGGTAGCCACATACTTTGGAAGGTTGTGGAGAGGCAAAGATAACATCCTTCACTGGGGAGGTTGCACTGTCAGGATGTGACAATTGCTGATATCCATTGTATTGGTTTGCAGTGTCAGGGCTGGTTTTGCTCTGAAGGAAAAGGGGTATAATTATGGGACCATGTGTATGCACACAGATGAGGTGTCTCATATGTTCAGCCTGTGGAGCAGTGCTGTCCATGAAGTAGGCAATGCTAACAAACAGAGAAGGCAGGCCATGTGTTCACAGATGACACTGATGCTATCTCACCAATAGTTTGTGTAGTGTGACTTGGGGAGTGCTGGGTTCAACCACTTTATAGCCAGTGCCAGCCATAACCACAGATTGCATGGCATGATGAGACAGATCAGATGCATCATGAACGATTTTTCTTGCATTTATATATCAAGGCGATATTTGCTACCAGTAACCTCAGCAGCACTATTTGCGCTATGTCTCTGCACTCCATATCACTGTATAATTAGTGCATATTCTCCCACGGCATACACTTACTATCATTATAATGCGGTGTTTTACAGCCTTCTGTGCCTGAATCACAGACCTGCACATCTGCTGTTTGCTTCCAAGTGTCATAGCCATATCAGGAGCAGTTATGGTAGTATCATATTTGGCTGCATCTCTCTCTCTCTCTCTCTATTTATCCCCCCCAACTGAAGGTACAGAATGCTTATAATGCTGTGGTGAGTCCATGTGCTCAGCAAGTGCCTCTGCAGGGGGCCACTGTAATTGTGGCTGTTGCTTGTGGGTGACCCCCACCATCTGCAGCATTGCAGATAGTGCCACTGAGTCATCTAACTATGCCATTTACCTTTTGTCATCACTTTCAGCCCCAGATGCCTTAAAGATGTCAGACTTACATTGTTCTAATGTGATCTAACCTCCATCAGTATAAGCTACAAAAGCATGTACATGCAACCACCACCATTATTAGCCCACACGCATGTCTTCATACCTCCCTGTGACATGCATACTGGCTGTTCTTCTTTGTTTCAGCTTTTCCTGGTTAGGGGATGCCACAGCGGAACTCTGGTCTGCTAATGATTGGCAGTAGAATTTTATGGTGCTAAGGTGCCAGCCCAACACCCAACCTTCAACAAAGGCACGCCCATTCACGCATGTCTTTCGAATGTCACTTGACCACAGGGAGGACATGCAGACTCCACACAGAAGGTGCTCCAGACGAGAATTGAACGGGAGAACCTCTTGCTGTGAGGCGACAACGCTACCGCTGCACCACCATGACTATCATGACATGCATACTGGCACACATACAAAAAGTGCTGCAGTATGCATTCAAAGGCATGCGGCTATCGTGACATGCATACTGGCACACATACAAAAAGTGCTGTAGCATGCATTCAAAGGCATGCGGCTATTGTGACATGCATACTGGCACACATACAAAAAGTGCTGTAGTATGCATTCAAAGGCATGCAGCTATCGTGACATGCATACTGGCACACATACAAAAAGTGCTGTAGTATGCATTCAAAGGCATGCGGCTATCGTGACATGCATACTGACACACATACAAAAAGTGCTGTAGCATGCATTCAAAGGCATACTTTGTTCCAGGTTGTGCATTTGCAGTCAGAGGTGGCTTGAAGGAATACATGGATGAAGATCTTGGTTTGATTCTTCTCTCTAATCCTGTGCTCCCAGAAGGTGTCACCCTTGTTGGGAACCAAAGCCACTTTCCTGCCCCAAGCTGAACAAGATGAAACAGGCATCCGAGCTGCTAGTCAAACTTGGATTGTCGGTACCACAGTCAGGGCATTATGTCTGTACATCATGTAGCTGGCCCAGTATAATTACTTACTTAATATACAGCCATTAAGAGTTTATCATAATACTGTATGAAATGATAAAAAGTCTGATAACTATTCGAAGGCAGTTTCAGTAGACTTACAATCCAGGAGGGTTTAACAAAATAAAATAAAATACTTGAAAAAAACAATAAAGATAATAAAACTGACCTCAGTGATAGACTGACAAGTTATTTAATCTCCTCTCAGTGTCTTTCCATACAGATTAATTCTTAGTCAGTGTCTTGAAGCCAGTAACTAAAATATTGCTTTGAATTTAACTGATTAAAAATGTTTAGTGAGCATGAAACCAAAACTTGGGGCTGTGTGTGATTTTTTTTTTGTATTTTCTGCATTGCAGTGGTTTTGAACAGCTTCTCTTTGTTTGATATACTTACAACACAACAACAACTTACAACACGGCAAACTGGGTTTATGTTGTGTGTGGCATGCAAAACCAAATGTGTGGATTTTGTGTGAGATGTAGATCAAGCAAACGTAGTTAAAGTTGAGTAAATATATGTGCACGAAGAAATTAGTTTGCTGGAAGATGGAGGAGGTGAGTGGACATGAGACTGCTTCAAGTACAGACTCTTGCAGTGGAAAATACCTGGTAAAGCAATTATTAATCCACTAGTCTAAAAAATAAAACAATAGCCTACAAGTGCCAAACAGAAGGTGTGTTGGATGTCATAAATGGCTTGCATAAGATAAACAAGAAAATACACATGGGAAATAAGATAAGTGATTAGTATATTTACCATATAATATTCAGACAGCAGGAGTATTTGGGCTAACCCTACTATTTTATAATGCTGTGGCTATTAGACTCAAATCTCCACCTTGAAATCTTTTACTGATGTGGCTGTTAGTCTTTTAGAAATGATTCCTCAAGGCAAGACAAGTAACTGTAACCTTATAATTCCAGATCTGTGGACAAGTACAGGTCAGCTGGGGGGATTTCTGTATGCTAAATCTTTTTGTCTTTTATACCTTAATCTAATCACATTTTACTGCCCTTTTATTTTATTTTATTTATTTTTGTATGCATGCATATATGTATGTATTTATTTGCATATATTTTATTTCTGTAGTGCAGCCAGGAACCCCTTCATTTTTTTTCATGAAATTTATACCAGCTTGAAAACT
This sequence comes from Protopterus annectens, assembly GCF_019279795.1. Lineage (NCBI taxonomy): Eukaryota > Metazoa > Chordata > Ceratodontiformes > Protopteridae > Protopterus > Protopterus annectens. The sequence goes on from NC_056743.1 coordinate 1,582,840,424, forward strand.
AATGTGAGGAAAAATTAGATTATGATTAAATCTGTTTTTTATTTCCTTTCATGTTCTCAGAAGCCAACCTTGAATTCCTAAACTAAGCTCAAAATTCAAGTGACTAAAAGACCAGTATTAGACTTCATAGTTTAATAAAGCATAATGCTGAACATCAAAGTGGGAGGTTTGTATAATGGTTAAGGTGCTTACCTTACAGACACAAAGTGCAAGGTTTGATCCTTACATGGAGTAATTGATTGAGCTTAAAATGACCCCAAAGGACAGTTGTCCTAATGCTAATCTAGGAACCTAGTTTGTTTTATGAGATGGGGTGAAATCTGACTTGGAACTACTAATGTTGCATAAAACTGTCATTGTGCAGTACAATGACACAGAGGTTAGAATTGCTGCCACATAGGGCTTGGTCCTCCAGTTTGATTCTCAGCTGGGTTCCCATGTGTGGGAAGTTCACATATCTTCCCTGTGTCTGTGTAGGATTTTACTATCTTCCCTGTGTCTGTGTAGGATTTTACTAGGTGCACCACTTACTTCCAACATTCCAAAGATGTGCTGTAGGTGAACTGTAATTCTTCGACATTGCTCTTAGGTATGCATGTTATGTGTGTGTGTGTGTGTGTGTGTGTGTGTGTGTGTGTGTGTGTGTGTGTGTGTGTGTGTGTGCGTGTGTGCGTGCGTGCGTTCGTGTGTGCGTGTGTGTGTGAGTTTTTGTCTTGTGGTGGACTAGCAGCTTGTTCAGGGCTACCCTGTCTGCCTTGCACCCACTGAGTGCCGGAGTAGGTTAAGTAGGTAACTGCAGAATAAATTAACTATGTTTTATATATATATATATATATATATATATATATATATATATATATATATATATATATATATATATATATATATATGTGTCTTACTTTTCATATTCTAAGGAACTTTAGAGTCCCTTTACAACTGTATGAAAAGCTTGTACTTTATTATAATTTCAATGCAAAACTAAATATACAATTTCACCATAGCCAGGTCTAGTCTTAGCAATTGTGTGGCCCAATTTGGACTATTTCAGTGGGGTTGCCCAAATGACCTTCCCTCCCATGCAACACCTCGTTCCACCTCACCACCAAACCCTCTTTTCTTTTTGCCTCCTGTACAGAAGGTTATTTCAGATTAGTTAACCAAAACATATGCTACTAATGTGTATGAAAACAAATTGTATTTATTAGCTTATATTTTTGTCAAAAAACATATTTAAACAGAACTAGGCTATCAGCCTATCTTGGTAAGTTAAGTGGTCTACCCACTCTACCATCTTTGTGAGGTGCTGCAGCTGATACCAAAAATACCATTTTATCCTGAAGTAAACTCCATTGAAGCATGAAACCTGTTAAAATCTTCTGAGTCATCAAAGTCCCAAGCTCTGTCTTCCCATACCCAATATCCTCAGATGTCATGAAGTCAGACCTCTCAGCCTCTTAGCACAAGAAATCTGGACAAAGCATAAAAACGCGGACAGATTTTAAATATTGCTCATAAACTTAGAAGGTTGTTAAAATAACAGGATTTGTGTTAGCATGTATTTTCTGAACAATATGAAGTCTGAAACTCAAGTGTGTGTCATTATTTAGTGACTGCAATTCTCAAAGATTTGCCAGAAAGCCACAACGGTTATGAGGAACAAACCAAAAATATGAAGCAAAAGTCTGGACATTCTAGGAAAACCTGGACAGTTGAGAGTTATGCAGGAAGTGCATACTGGTTATTTGGAAGAATCCTGTGCCAACCAAGCATTTTTCCTGATTTTTCTTTGTTTGGTTGTTGTTAGAAAAATGTTTATACATTAAGTTATTAGTAGTTTGGGCACTATGGATTCTTTAGACGAAATGCCTTCCATTTTTTCTCCTGTGAGGTGAGACGACATGCAGAGACTTCAATCGGAAGTTGTTATACTAAAAGGAGAGGTGACTAGGTTGGTTGAACTATTTTTTCAATAGAAAGGCAGCACAGGAGGCGGTTCCTATCCTATGATGTCAGCACATATCGTTTAAAGCATTCCCTCCATTGGCCAAGGGGAAGCTAATGGAGGGAATGCTTTAAACGATACTGTGGCCTCTTATAGGATTGTCAGTCATGGTGAGAGTTGTAAAGATGCTGAGAAGAAAACAACCTTCAACTTTTCCATATACAGCAATCCGGAGCAGGAGTATCAGAGGAAAGGGGCTAAGCCTAAACACGCTATACCAACACGGACTTATTCCACAGCTGTTATCAATACAGGTACTGTTGGAAACTGTGCTTGTAAAGAGAATTCTGCAGCTAATACGGTGAGAGGCACTGTGGGCGACCATAATTTGAATTACTTTTTTAATTGCAACTATGAATTTAAAGTGCACAATGATAAAGATGTTGTTTCATCAGCCTGCAGTGCTGAGGCAGCAGGGAACAACATTGATGGAACTTTGAGGGACTTAATATACTCCCTAGGTAAGACATTGAGAGTTATAAAAGGAATTAAATTAGATAACGCTTATTTAAATAAGTGTCTAGAACTTAAAATTGTACCAGTAGGTCTAAGATTTTTTAAAGCATCAATGGGGATTATGATCAATGAACAAGTATGTCTGGAATTTAACACACTGTTTAATAATTTTGGTTATGAATTTATAAAATTAATTATAAAACATAATGATGAAAGGTTATGTCATTTACTTGATGAAGTTGAAAAAATGAATGTTGCTATTGTTAATGATCTGTTGTTTTTTTCAATGGGATAAACAGTATAATAAACAATTCAACATTGTTGAAAGTAAGAGAAAATGTATTAAAAAAAAGTGCAAAAAAACTGCAAAGGGACTTAGAACAATATAAATTTCATAATGTTTATCAATGGAAAGAAATGAGTAGGGGGGAAATCTGACAAACAAGAACACTACTATAAGGCAAAAGACAATAGGTACCCTGAAACAATGGTTGAGAGAGACAGTAGAATGAATTATTATGAACCAAATTTTCAGAAGGGCATGACACATCAGTATTACCCACAGTGGAGGAAGAATTGGAACAGAGACCAGGAGGGATCAAACAGAGGGTATTGGAACAGGACAAACCAAAAATGGGTGGAACAGAAGGGAAAGTGGAAACAGCCCTGGTAGGGGGAAGTGACACATTGGTTATTAAAGTTAGTGATGGAGTAGTTTTTAGTTTAGGTAATTTTAACATCTATAATTACCAAATTTAGTATTGGAAAATGAACATTTTAGGTTGCTATCTAAGGGTATGAAATATATACCTAGGCCGCACTTCAATGTTATGGATAATTTAATAGAATCTAAATTATTTCTAAGAAAATTAAATTTGGCCATATTTTTCCATGATAAGATACCTCATCAAAGGAATGAGTTACTCAAAAAGAAGAGTACATTTATTCCCCCCACTCACCCTAGTGTAGCTACATATGAGAAAGTGGTAACTAAAGAGTCGTACAAATTGCAAAATCATTATAAGGGAAAAAATAGGAATAATTTAACAGTTGAGGAAGTGGAGATATTACAGCAATTCAAAACTGATTATAACATCAGGATAATGAAGCCCATTAAGGGCAAAGGGGTGGTTATATATGACTCTTTAGAATATGTAAACAAAATGTAAGAAATTTTACATCAGACAGATAAGTACGAAGCAGTATCCATTAATGAGATAGACATCCCCTACAGGCGTATAGATATGTATCTGGACGAATTTCATTTAGAGAACAAAACTACCACTGACACATACAACTTTTTGAAAGTTGATTCCCCTATAATAGCCACTATAGTGGGGTACTCCTTAGATTCACAAAAATATTTTGAATCCACCCTTCCGACCCAAAGTTTCAGGTAGCCGTTATAAAACCTTCCCTATAGGAGTAGCTGTAGATAGGTGTCTCAAACATGTATAGAAAAAGTGCCACACATAATCAAAGATTCTTGGGATTTTTTGAGTAGATTAACACTGACTTTATGGAAAAGGAAACTCACATTTATTACTATTGATGTGAGTGACCTTTTTTCTTGTATACCCAAGCAAGAAGGTTTGGACGGATTTTGTAACAGCATAAGAAAATATGCCGGCATGGAATGGAATAGAATTAGTCTTTTATTAGAATATATGTCTATAGTGTTGGAACATAATTACATATACTATGAAAGGGACTATTACAGACAGTCTTGGGGGGGTTGCGATGTGGGAGTCTTACGCCCCCATCTTTGCCAACCTTGTCATGTTAGATTGGGAAGAAACTTATGTATTCAATAGTGAGATTTTTAGTAGTATTCGATACTACTCTCATTTTTTGAATGACATTTTCATTTTGTGGAATGATTCCTTAGATAAGCTTCAGCAGTTTATGGGATATTTGAGTAACACTAGCACATTTTTTAAATTCACCTACAACTTCAACATTGCAGGTATAGCCTATCTGGACACTTTCATTACTAATACACTCACAGGATTTAAGTCTTGGATTTATAGAAAGGATACTTTCAGCAATGCATATTTAGAGTACACTAGTAACCATCCGAGAAACCAAGTGAAGAACATACTAAAAGGGTAGTCTATTTGAGCTGCCAGAATGACTTCACAATATGATGATAATGTGCATGAAATTAATTTTATAGGGTGTCTATTTAGTAAACGTGGATACCTTAAAGCATTAGTTGATGTTACTAGTTATATTATTAAGGAATGGGGTAACAAGTATAAACCTATTTAGGCACAGGTACAATACATATTAATCCCCCTATTTCTGATAATGAGGAGGTACAATTTAATCGTGCTTGTTTATTAGAATACAGCCCCTACATAACTCAAGTTAAATAAGCTATTATTGAAAATTGGAATATATTAATGGCTGATGAGGGTGTTTCACAAGCTCTAGGTAAGGCACCAGTCTTTGTTTTTAAAACTGGGTGGAATTTGAGCAGTAGTTTAGAAAGTAGTGGGGATAATTCAAGGTTGAAATGTAATAAAGGACATACTAGAAAGTGTGGGGCTTGCGGACAATATCATGCCATTTTAGAAGAAGAGAAGTTAGTTCTGGACAATATAAATAGCACAAGAGTGATATTCAAATCTGGGAATTGTAACACCAAACATGTTTTATATCTAGCTAAATGTGTAGTTTGTCCCGGATATTACGTGGGAAAAACAGATAGATGTCTCAAAAACAGAATTTATGACCATCTGTATAATATTAAGAAAAAGGATAGAAGTAATGCTTTATACAGACATATTGAGAGATGGGGGAGTAGTCATAATTTTAAATTTGGTATACTTGAACAAGTTAGGACAAACCCAAGAGGAGGTAATATCAAGGTTATACTGGGAGAGAAAGAAGTGAAGTGGCAATTGTTACCTGATGCAACTAGCCCACCTGGCTTAAATGATAATATCCTTATAAAGCCTATTTTACTAGCAAAGGTATGAAATTGTTGCTTAAAATGAAATACGTGTTGGTGATTTAGTATTATTTATTATATTTTACTACATCTCCATTGCATATTTTATCTATACAATATTTTTATTGTGTTTATTATAGTTCCAGATAGCATCAGTCTATGTATATAATGCCTATGACCTTATTCTGTATGAGGCTGTATCTACTGAACGTTTTTATTGTACAGCATTATATTCATTTTACAGCTGTTTAGTACATAGTATATAGGAAGTGCACAGCTTTAAGTGTGGGATGAGTTAGTTGATTAGCCCATCGGCACCAAAGAAGAATGGTACTTAAATCAGTAAATGGATGTGCTACGTATTCTAATGAAGTCCACACTATGAGTGGACGAAAATGCTTAATCCTTAGCATGTTATGATAGTAGCATTTTAGAAGTATTTTTATGTGGTTGTACACATTTTTTAAGTCTAATTAAAGTTTTATGAACTTATCGGTCACCTGATACTGGTTATTTGGAAGAATCCTGTGCCAACCAAGCGTTTTTCCTCTTTTATCTTTGTTTAGTTATGCAGGAAGTGCAGGAAATGAATCAGTGGGCATGGTTTTAATGGTTGCCGAGAATAGAGGTCCAGTAATAGAGCATGAACATTTTCTGAACATAGTAAATACATTTTCATCTTACCCCTTATTACTTCATGGGCATCTACTCTAAATTGTTGGAGTCTGTTGTCCAGTTAATTATCATACCTTGTTACAGTCCTTAGAATGCTATGCAATAATAATAATAATCATCATCATCATCACTATCATCATCATCATCATCTCAAGCCGCTCTTTAAAAATGGCATTGCTCACACACCCCCCTCTGACAGCTATTTTTGAAAGCTTGTTTTTATTTATTTAATTATTGCAACACTTTTTAAAGTAGATAAATGCTTGCAAACCATTTCCAGCCATAGCCCAGACCACAAGAACAAGAGTAAAGATTATACACAGGGATAATTCAGAGTAACCACTAAGATGCATATTTGGGCAGGTGGGAGGAAATCAGAATGCCTTACATAAACTCACATGAGTGTAGGGGAAAACAGACAAAACCCACACAATTTGCTCAGCTTTCTGCAATACGCTTCCTCCAAAACTTCTCCACAATTCAGTCCAACCATTTTCTATATTTAAGTTTTTACTTGTCCACCCCCTCCCATTTTTGCATGTGGCTCTAAAACTATAGTATCCCTGAAGTATATTTATGAGTAAAACTGTTTCCGTTATTGTTTTTCCACTTTTAGCCAAGTGGATCTTTTTTCTATCTACCTCTGCCTCCCTCCCCTCAATGTGCACCTTGGGTTTCACTTCTCTGACATTACTCTACTCCCATTGATAAATGCAGCAAGTATTTCCCTGTCATATCATTGAAGTGGTAACATTCTGTCACCAGTCTTGGTGATCAGAAGTTACCTCAAACCAAAGCATCTGTTCATTTTCCTGTATGTGTTGATTAGTATTTGTTTTCATACTGGCTGAGACAGAATATTCCACTGCTATAATTCTGATCATTAGCAAACAATCAAACTCCCCTTCAGCAAGAAAAGTAAAAGAAAATACATTATCATTGTCAGCCTTCAAGTTAAACCCATTCTCATTATCCTACAAGACAGTAACGGAACCAAAACACAAAACCGGATGGTTGGGCAACCAAAAAATTAGGTGGAAAACCTTCCTGAGTACTCAACAATGGCAATACAGCAGTAACTAACTACAATGGGAGCATGAGCATTTAACACTTTGAGTCATACAAGTGGTATGAAAATGCAGTATTAATACCAGACTAACCACTACTGCAAAGCATGACAAGAAGTGTAGCACTGTCCCAGGGTCAGTCATAGATAAAATGGTGCCCTAGGCAAAGGGCTCCATGGTATCCCCCAGTGTCCACTGCTATTGCCTAGTGTTCACCTTCATTTTTTCCCCATCATGGTTTTCTCATATCATTATGATTACGTTTTTTTCTACATTTTCTTCATATTTTGTCTTTACTCCTCAGCTTTTTTCTACACTTGTTCAACACATCCTAACATATCTAGACTGCACTGTAATTACTCTAGAGGGAATAGCTGAATTAAGTTGGGGATTTGGGGGGCATTGGGCTCCTAGAAGCCATATGGTTAGAGATGCTCTGAAATGTTATTTAGGATTTTTCCCAACATTTGATCCAATGACGACCTGAACAAAAATCATGTCCAAAGTAAGAAATTCAGTCTTACTCCTCGAATTTGCTTTTTTTCTGCATCCATTCAATGCACCCTAACTAGCCAGGAGTGCACTGTAATAACTGTACAATAAGGAATCAAATTAAGCCAGGTGCATGGGGGATGCAAGGCCCCCCAAAATCATAGCATTATGGATGATCTCAAGTGTATTTTAGAGTTTCCCAATGTTTTGGTTCACTAAAGATCTAAAGCAAAACCATGAGCAAGGAAATACATTCAGTCTTATTATTTTTCCTTTATTACATGGAAAAATAAAGTTTAATAGTTTAAAATAAACTGAAAAGACAAATGCTTGTGAATATTTATAAATCATCTTCAGGAAAAGTGGCTACCACCCCCCCACCCCCCCATCCAAAAAAGGAAAAGCTAATTACCTTCTGTAAATCCCTCTGGCTTTAGGTTGGGGTGGTAGTACAAATGGCCACACTCATATTTTAAGTGGCTTCTATCAAACATATATACAGCAGAAGACTTCAAAAGACATGCACCTTCTGTGTACCACTCTGATGTTGGACAATGATAAAACTGACTTATGGCAAGATATAACAAGTGTGTATTATTGTAAAACAATGGCATGCTGCGGAAATCGTGCCTGAGGTAGTGCTAGCATTCTGCAACAGCATCTGCTCTGAACTGCTGCTAAGGATTATAAAATTAATTTCCTGAATTTTTCCTAATGTTAAAATGAGGCAATGATGTTTCTACGCCTCATCTGTGCAATGCTGCCTGGGAGACCGTTAGAGTAACTGCTGTGTTAAATGGAACTGACTCTAATTAAAGAATGCGAATGCCGTTGTATGTCATCATGGGGTTGTTTTATGAGAAAAGGGAATAAGGGAGCACATGGTGCTTTGTTTCCATGGCAAAAATGTTTTGAGCTTTTAAAGTTTTCTTATTAAACATTTTGTAGTCATTTTACAGTGTGATCTCTTCTATACAAACTCCAAACCAAAGATTAAAAAGGTCACACAGGCAAACCATTCAGCAAGACTGAAAGAAAGCCCATACCAAGCTAGAGTCATCTCTGTATAAAACCTTAAACCTCCTGTAGTGGAAGCCTATAGCATATATACAAATGACACCTAAAAAACATACAAGAGTTTAAAATACATAGCTTCTGAATCTCCATGACTACAGCCAACTCCCAATACATGTAAACATGCATATGTTTGCTTTTCTTGCACTCATCACCACAACAAAAGTGGATTATTTGGCTATACTTTAGAAACACATAGTTTAATATCAAGCCTGTTTGCTATAAACATTTGGATGTTTGCAAAATATCCCAAATAACATCCAAACCAAAGGGTAAAAGGTCAACAGTCAAACCATTTAGTAAAAAAACTACAAGAAAAACCCAGGCAGTCCTGAGTTGTCATTGTGTAAAACCTTAAATCTCATGCAGGGGATGCTCATGGGATATATGAAAATGACCCCTTAAAGACATGTCAGTATTTCAGCAACATGGCTTCTGAATGCCCATGGCTTTTTTACCTTTACTTTTTAAGTCTTTATGGGTACAGTCAGGTCAATAAAGCCAAACTCCACTAGCTATAAACATGCATGTTTTGGCCTTTTATTGACCTAGTCAGTACAGCAAAAGTGGATTATATGGCTGTACTTTAAAAACACTTAGCTTAAAATCATATCTGATATCCATAATTATTAAGATGCCTGCAAACTATGTCAAATAACATCCAAACCTAAGGGTAAAAAGGTTACACAAAAAACAAAAAAAAAATACCTTCCAGTAAAGAGCTGCAAGTAAGACCCAGCCAAGCTAGAGTCATCACTGTGTAAAGCCTTAAATTGTAGTTGAAATACTGGTGTGTCATTAAGGGGTCATTTTCATTTATCCCATAGGTATATAAGGTCAACAGAGGTGATATAATTGCAGGGTGTGGGGGATGTCTGCGGATAAATGTGATTTATTCTGTTGTTGTTGATCACAGTTAAGTACCACTGATAGCTTGTAGGAATAGTGCCACTCAGTGTGTGGTATTTGCTCAAACTAGTGTAAATGATCAATGCTCTCATGTACCCATGTTATATGTGTATGTGGGATGATAAAGAGGCTGAATATTGATCTGTGTAAATAAATTCCTGTCACCATTATTTTTTATACAGTCTGGCATCTGAAGTATTACACAGTCAACAAAGAGGCTATAATTGTAGGGTAGGAGCAGTGTGGGGATAAATTTGACTTCTGCCTTTGTTAATCAGTCATTGGTCGGGCTTGGCAGGGGTAGTGTCATTATTGCTGTGATTTATGCATGTATTTGTGCTTATGGGGAAAGTAACAAGTTGCACATCATTTCTTTCACTTTCCATTACAGTCAGACTTCAGAGATGGACAAAATAACTGGATATCTGTGGTCGTCTGAGTAAAAGATGTGTGAATGCAAAAAATGATCTGGTTGAGTTCTTGCTGTGATTTCTTCTGTGTGGAGTCTGCATGTCCTCCCTGTCTTTGATTCAATTTTATTCAAGTGATCTGCTTACGTCTAACATCCCAAAGACATGCCATAAGTAGACTGTTATTCCTCTGAACTGCCTAAAGGTAACTGTAGGGTGACAAAGTAGTGCAGGAAGAAGCATTGTCATGTTACAAGAGGTTTAGTGGTTCAGTTCTTGGTTGGAGTGGGTGCCTTCTATGAAGAGTCTGCATGTCCTTTCTGTGTTTGTGTGGATTTTCCCTGGGCAATTGGGCTTCTACCCACACCACAAAGACGTAGCAGCTGCATTGGCAACTATAACTTTTCTGTAGGTACTTGTGTGTATGTATCTGATACATAAGAAAGGTCTGGCAATCTACTCCCTTTCCTACTTGCACAGTAAACTCTGTGCATGGCACTAGAAGGTCCTGGGGTTCTGTGCATGGCACTAGAAGGTCCTGGGGTTCTGTGCATGGCACTAGAAGGTCCTGGGGTTCTGTGCATGGCACTAGAAGGTCCTAGGGTTCTGTGCATGGCACTAAAAGGTTCTGGGGTTCTAGCACAAGTCAAATAAAACTTGGCTTCACTAGATTATGAATATAATTATGCAGTTTGAGTGTGTGTTTGTGTGCACATATATTTTGAGATATACCTGCCTTATTAGGCAGTGTGTGTGTGTGTGTGTGTGTGTGTGTGTGTGTGTGTGTGTGTGTGTGTGTGTGTGTGTGTGTGTGTGCACGCGTGCTTGTGTAAACAAATGCTATCAGTGCATCTGGTAATAGATACAGCTTGTCGTGGGTGGTGTTAGTATGTGGTCTGTATGTGTTTAAAAAGATAGATAGATAGATAGATAGATAGATAGATAGATAGATAGATAGATAGATAGATAGATAGATAGACAGATATCACTAGTTTTATTAGTAGACACATATAGCATTGCTTTCTAGAGTTAACAAGTAATTATTTTCCAAAATAAGGCAAAAAATGTATCATAGAACATTTAGATCCTCAGAGCTTCTGGGGGTCTGGCAGCCACCATACTCTTCATCTGTTTAAGGAGGTTTTTACATGGAATTAATAGAGAGGCCCCATGCTGAACATTTGACCTCACCCCCTCCACCCTGTCTAAAACTGGCTATGCACAAAAACACACAGAAGGCCTGTAGCTTATTTATGGTCATTATTTCCTTTACATTACTCATAAGCACACCTCAGAGGATTGCTACAACTTGTCTATGGGCAGTGTACTTGAAGAGGTTGGAATACATTACTGGAATTTTTTCTCATTTTTGTTATATTAAAGTATTATACATGCATACCAGTGACTATCTTTCATGCATAGGGGTAAGGAGGTATGTTATGTGTATATGTCTGACAGCAAAAAGTAGAAATATGTTACTTTGTTTTTTTTATTTTATTCCCAATCTGACATCAGAGAAGTATACGGAAGGTGGCTGCCTTTTATGAGATAGGGAAAAGTAACCATACCCCCCTTTCCCCATTTTTGCTAATGGGGACAGGATGTCACATCAACAGTAATAAACATCTATAGCCAATCTTCGTACTACTAAGTATGACAGTAGCAATTTAAAATATATGACTGGGGCTATTTCCTTGTTCACTTTCATCCCAAGTTAACACCAGAGAGGTAAAAGAAAGGTGACTAGCTTTTCTGCTTGGGTGGATTAGGAGATAGGCACTATTCCCAAATATGGTGCATGCATCCAAAGATGCATTTATCTCTTCAGTTTACTGGGAATTACTGTTTTGTTTTTTAGCTTTGAACATTAAACCTTGGACACAACTTATTTCTTCCTTGAAATAAAAAGAATAACACTGAATTTCTTTTATTAGTCCCGATTTTTGTTTTGGCCAACATTGAAAAATGCTTGGAAAAAAATCTCTAAAATCTACCTTATGGCATCCAGAACCCATTGTCTTTTGGGAGCTTAGCAGATTCCAGACCCCTGGCTTAATTCACTCACTTCTGCTACAGTTATCACAGTGTATTCCTAGCTTGTTAGGTTGTGTTGAAAAGTATAGGAAAAGGCTAAAGAAAATAATTTGTTCCTTAGTCAAAATTTTTATTCAGGTCATTATTTGCTCAAAAGGTTGGGGAAATGGCTCTAAAATTCACCTGTGACCCTGAGTTTGTGACAACTTCTGTATGGAGTCTGGATGCCAGTGGCCATCCTTTTATCTATGATAATTTACCTGTGTGCTCAGGTTTCATCCAACATCCCCAAGACATAATGTAGTTGAAATGGCATTCCTTCAAAATAAGCCATAAAATGTATTGTAGAACATCTGTATCCTCAGTGCTTCTGGGGGCCTACTGTCCCACACATATCCAGGCTGTATAAGTGGACTTTGACACAGGCTTAATAATGGCCTCTCCATGAACATCACCCAGTCTGATACTGACTGTGCTCAGAAGTGAGCTCAGAATGCCACTATAGCTTATGTTGCGGGTGGATAGTATACTCTTTAATAATCATTACAATCAAATGTCAGAGATGTTACTATAACTCGTATGGGGGCTTTAGACAGTGAGGTCATTATTTATTTAACTTTCTTCACATACCTTAGTGAAATGCACAAAAGGTCACTATTGCTTGTGTTGGAACTGGGAACAGTGTGGTCATTATTTCTTTAACTTTCCTCCAAACCTCAAATGTGTGCACCACAATAGCTTTGCCTGAGGCAGTGGTCATTATTTGCCACTTTCCTAACATCAGACATGTATACGGGAGGCTTTTGTGCATATGGTTAAGGAAGTATGCTGTTTATATACATCTGACAGTGACAGGTTGAAATATGCTGCTGTTATGAGACTTCAGTCAATGTCTTTTATAGTGTTATGTAGAAAATCAGAAGCTTCCAAGAAGAGCAAAAAGTAGGGAATAAATGTGACTTTGGGTTAATGAAAATGTTGCCTATAATATTCAAGGCATTTTAAGTACAATATGAACAACACCAAGCAGCTAAAGTCAAGAACCAGGTGGGGGTTCAGAAATAGTTTTGACATAATGGTGGGTAATTTTGCATGAACAATGGCTACATGGAGGGTTGGCATGATTTAGTGATACACTGACAGTGAGTTCAGAAACCTGAGAAATTCTGTGGTCTACATAATATGCAAATGGTGGTATAATTACATGGAAATGAACAGCAGTATTAAATGACTGCAAGCGAGGATGCAAATACCAGTAAACAATATGGTGCAATGATTCAGAAACGATAGATATTTTTTTGCTGAGAGATGCTAACTCCAGAGCTGTTGACTGCAACTAAAACATGGAGTTATGACAGACAGACCACAAAAACATGTATGGGGTAACTAGTGCACTAGTAAATCTGTATATGCAAGAGGCTGTTATCACACTGTTGTATATCATCACCCTCAGCAGTATTAAGTCATCCAGTCATGCCCTCCATGACACTGCAATCAGAGACTGTGTGGACAGAGGCACCATACAGGAGCTGGTTGAGATGTATTACTATCATATGCAGGCCCAGTGGACACATGGGGTACCTGTCCTTGTGGACACCAAGGTATATGTGACTTTCAGAATCCTAGATAAAGGAATCTTTCATTTACCAAATGGGGACATGGTGAAATCCCTGGCACCTGCCTCAAGGACCTTGATGCCATGCTAAAGCATGTGGGGATCGTTTGTGGTTTTCATGTACCACAGAGGGGATAGCCAACCTCTTGCTGTTTTTTTATTACCTAGCCCATTACCCTGAGGTACTGAGGGCCATAGACTGCACCCACATTGCAATAAAGTTAGCAAGGAAGATGTTTTATTAACCATAAGGGTCTGTCAACAGCTAGATGGTCTGTAATGTACAAGATATAATACCCAATGTGTCTGCAGACCACCAGGCAGTACCCACAGCACACAGCACTTTTAACTTATTATGTCAGCGTTATGTGTAGGGTGATTTTACATATGCTTGCTTGCACTGTCTAAATGTTATCTAAGATGTATTGCAGTTTGACCCTGCCAAATGCAGTATGATCTTTGCAGTCTGTGCAGTGTTAAAGAACATCCTTCAATATAAACAATTACAGCAGGGCAGACCCTTCATCAATATCTGTAGCCCTGTGAATAAACTACTAATACTTAATATTGAGGTAAGGGAAATTAATAGGCAACATACCTTGTATAAGTGGCCTATAGGTTCATAGGTTCATAGGTAGATACTAGGCTATCTGCCCTAGGGCATTTATAAGCCTAGCCAGAGTGTGTTTGGCTTTCGCCTCCCTTTTAGATTAGTTAACTGTGCCTCTGTATAGTAGGTAACAGAAGATAGCCCTTTAAGGTTAATTTACTGTGCCTCTGTCTAGCAGGGACACAGAAGAGATCCCAGGGGTAAACTTACGATCTCCCATCCACTCGTCAGTGAGGGGCTCTGCCTAACATGAATTGGGATTCTGTTCCAGAGTGAGGGGAGCCTCTGGGATATGAATCTGTCCCTCCAGCATGTCCTATTTATTGCTGTGCTGAGGTTTAAGTCCCTGGAGCGTGTAGCTCTAAGGGATATGGGTTTCCTGAGGTGGAGCATGTCCATTAATTCTGGATTAGACATGGCTTTGTATGTCAGCATAGATCGCCTCTGAGTAGGCGGTAAGCAACTGAGTAGAGCTGGAATTTCTTTAGTCGAACTGCATAGTGCATCTGTTTGAGGCCCGTGATCCTCTTGGTGAGGTACTTTTGGGGTCTCTCTAGTTGCTGCAGGTGTCGGGTAAGGTACATCCCAAATGGGGCATTGTATTCAATTATGGGCCTGATGAGTGATGAGTAGAGGGGCACAATGACCTCTCTTGATCTAGATGTGAACCCTTTCGTGATAAGGTGGGCTATATAGAAGGTCTTTCTAACCACTTTGGCAAAGTGATTGTCAAAGGAAAGATTACTATCTACTTGGGTCCCCAAATCCCTAATTACTTCTTCCGTACTTAATGGATTACCACCTATGTGGTAATTTGTGGGCACTTTGTTTTTCCCAAAGGGGATGACTATGCACTTTTTGGCATTTAGCTTGAGTCCGTGAACGTGAAGCCCATATATTCTTGCAAAATGGAGGTGTCATGATAGTAAGTTCTGTTAAACCATACATACTAAAATAGTATGTCATGGTGGCCTGATCATTTCTGTACCAATATCTTGCACTCCAGCCTGCATTGTGGAACTGCCTGGATCCTCAATCAGACATGTCGGCTACTCCTCCATCTATATTAGTAGTAGTTCTATTGGCAACTGCCTCCCATTCCCCTCTGCTCCTGTGTCAGGCAGGTTGTCCCACTTTGGCTGCATTGATCAAGTCAGTGGCCCGTTTGTATGACTTAATCACAAGTCCTGTTCTGGCCATGACAGTATTCATGTCATTAATGATGCCCCTTCAGGCATGGTCATGGAGGGACCTCTCAGATCTGTTATGGCTGACCCTCATTTGACTGTAACAATGGCAGACCTGCATCAAGATGTCATTCACTGCATGGGAGAATTTGCATTTTCTTTGTTTCCTATGTTGTGACAAAGTTATCTGAAATGAAAATGAAATTAATCTGCGAGAAATGTCAGTCCTACTTGACACATCCCTTCACAACTACAAAGTCTAGAGGGCAGTTGTGTCAAGAATCATGTGGCATTGACATATGCATGTGTGGCCACTCACTCATATATGAAGTATGCATTATAAGGTATGCTATTTGCATAGGCATGATGTGTAACACACATGCCAGTATATGGAATTGATACTTGTATCTGTAGGTGTGTAGGCCCTGTTCCCAAGCATAAGTCAGCAAATTGTCCACAGACATCTCTGTCAGTGGGTATGTACACCATACCCAGGTCTCACCAGCCCCAACCTCACTTAAAAACACAAAAAGGGAAGTCACACAGTGCCACCATATAATGCCCTGTCACCATATTCTGCAACTGAGAAGCACAACTGTTATACAGGCCACTGAGAGATTATACCCTTGAGCAATACATTTATCAGCCCCTGCTAGTGTATGTAAAAAAGTATTGTTTGCATCGTTACAGAAAAGTAGACCAAAAGTACATCAACTATACACTACCGAGACTACAACAAATTCAGTGATACCACAGATGACTAAACACTATACTAGGGACATGTTAGCTAGGGCTGCTGGAAGTATGCTGTGTAAGGAGTGACACAACCATAACCATTTGGAGCCTACATGTGTGCTGCATGACATTCTATAGTATGAATTGTTTCTTATACAACAATACCTGTTCTGTTACCCACACACCACCAGAACATACTCAGTTTACATTACTAACCACTCATAGTGAGTTGTAAGAACCTCTTGACACAAAGTCATATACCATTTTCTAGGTGTCTGACTTAATAATATCTTCATAGCACTAGCCCTCCTTGCACCCACAAATATTACACACCTTGGTATTGCATCAACTTATGGTGAAATATAGAAACAATACACACAGTCACACAACTTCTGCTTGGCCTATAACTATGCATGGACACATATAGCAATTATGAATGCATTGCACGTTAGTTTGCCACCCCATAGTAAACCTCTAATCTACCCTGCCATGGCAGTTGACACTCATTCAAGACAGCACTCACCCTCACAGAAGCAGCATTGCTGTACTGTTAAACAGCAGCATAAGCAAACACTACAATTCAATACTATCAAGGGAATCTTGAACCACAACAAGGAGACATCACACCTGTATTATCTTATTAACACTTATCTTTTAAACACAAATATTGCACTTAGAATTCCTGCTTTCAAAGGTTTTCAACAGCTCATTTGGTTGCATCTCTGCCATCTTCCATAGCAGGATGAGGCTCAAGGCAGATGTGGGAGCTTATATTGCATAACTTCCAAACATTTGGTATGCCACTCATGCTAATGAGGCCCAAGCTAATGAATGTGCCTCAATTTTACATGCCCCTCATTACAGCAATGACCAATGCTGTGCTAAGAAGCTTGTTGACTTACATACATTGGCATGAGAACCTGAAAACTGCATTGAGTATGTGGGGGTGGGTCAATGACCCCTGCAGGGGATGTGGAAAATCTAGTTCAATTTTGATTCCTATAAAGGTTTTCAAGACAGGAGAACACACATGACAGAATGCATGCCTTGACAGAGCTAGTTACTTGACAGTGTAAAATATGCCTCAAGGTGAATCAGTCTTGTTGACTAATGTCATCAATGAGCATGGGTATTTGATGGTGATAAGCAGGCAGTGTGTCCCTGCCATAAAGCCCAACTACCCTGGGTCAATAATCTATTCACTCACCTGTGTCAAGTGGCCTCACTTAGGTTACCCAGGATAGTTCTGTTGAGTGAAAGCGGGATATAAAACCATTCAACCTGCCAAACATGAACTATGAATTGCTACACTCAATGTAGGCTTAAAGACAAAAAAGTAAAGAAGATAGTCAGAGACCCTTCATAAGAGATGCCAGCAATACCTACTTACCAGTCCACAGGACATCAAAAGCACAAGGAAAGAGTACTTCTAGCAGCTTCTGAATGAAGAAAACCCCACAGAAGCTGTACTGCACCTGACACAGCTTATGATGAAATAAGAGGAGAGTCCACCAGAAAAGAAGTAAGAAAATGAACTAAGGAAAATGAAATCAGGGAAAGCAGCAGGGTCAAATGAGGTCACAGTATGTATGAACAAGATGTTGGGTGAGCTAGGGGAGAAATATCTCCTAAGGGTACTCACAGCAGTATGGAGAGAAGGGTATATCCCAGATGACTGGAGAATAAGCATACTAGTGCCAGTGTTCAAAAACAAAGGGAACATTCACAACTGTGGCCAGTATAGAGCTATCAATCTCCTATCACACTGCATGAATGTTCTGGAGATGGTGATTGCTAAACAAATACACAGAGTGGTAGAACGTAAGATGGGAAATGAGCAGTTCGGATTCAGATCAGGATGCAGCACAACTGATGCAATGTTTGTAGTGAGACAGATACTTGAGAAGAAGCTAGAGTTGAGGAAAGAGTCCAAATGGGATTCCAAGACTTGGAGAAGGCATATGACAAGGTCCCAAGAAAGCTGATTTTGGCAGTCCTGTGGTGGTATGAAGTCCCACAAATACTGACAGAATTAGAGCAAGGTATGTACAAGGACCCAGTGAAGAAAGTATGAACAGTGTTTGGTCCCTTAGAGGGGTTCCCAGTGGGTGTGCATCAGGGTTCAGCTCTGACATAACTGCTGATCATACTGGTGATGGACTGCATTAGCAAAGAGGTCAAAAGGGACAGAACAACAAAGCTGTTGTTTTCAGACAATGTGGTGGTGATGATGATGAAAGGCACTAAAGAGGAAAACTGTTATAGCAATTAGGTGCCCTACAGATAGTAGACAGTTTCCATGCCAGTACTCACACCCTAATACCATCATACCATGTTGTCTCTTTGTACATTAAGCAATGGTGATACCACAACTAGTGACTGACTAGCTGCCTAATGTTGCACATCACATATCATCAAAATCCATGTATGTGACCACAACAGGGCTACCATAGCTATCTAGAATACAACCTCGTGAAGGACACTGATCTTAACTGGATTCCTAGGTGGTGCAGCAAGGGAAGTAAAATCTTCTTATACCTGCAGCATAAAAACACTAGATAACCTAATTGTGCATTCCTATGAGGGTCCCTAACATAAAGTGGATGCCTACCACAGACTTGCCAAGGTAGAATCTAATGGCACTGGCATACCCACTCTGATCAGCTATGCCAGCACCAGCATAGTGACCTGCAGAGGCACCATCCTGATTTTCTTTGCAGATGGAAAGAAGTCAGAATAATGGCCCCAATAACTCTCGACTGTCTAGAATTTCAGAGAATGTTGAGATTTTTTGTCCCTTTGCCCCTCTTAAAATTTGTGGCTTTCTAGCAAAATATTGGGGATTGCAGTCACTAAATAATGATACACAGTATATTTGAGTATCAGGCTTTATATCCCTCAGAAATGCATTTGATGCAAAATTATTATTCTAGCAACTTTTTACATTTATAAGAGCAGTTTTTAAAATCTGTCCATATTTTGGATTTCTGTCCCCCCATTAATTTTGCCTCTCTTATTATTGCACTAAGAATTTGAGAGATATGAAGGCCCTCAAGATGCATGGGTTTAGTAGCTTTAATAGTCCCAACTGTTGTTTATTTTGTCTTGTAAATTATATATGATTGCATTGTACTTTAAATTTAGGATTTTGTTATTTTTTGACATTTTTTTGCAGCTTAGGAGAAAATCTCAGAAAACTCCTTTGTTTTCCATTAGAAAATGGAGTGGATCTCGAAGGGAATGAGTGTGTATAATTTTGCAGCATAATTGATAGTTTTCATTAATAAAACTCCAATTTATGTATGCATGCTGCCAGACTGTGCACCTGTTGTTACCGCATCTTACATACCACCAGTGGAAGTTAATGTACATGTCAAGTCAGTATATGCACTGTTGGCAGATATGAATGAAGTTTACAGTGACAGGTGACATAATTGTGTAGATATAACTGCTTTATAACAGAACATCTTTACAGCAGGACAGGGAAAAAAAGCATTGTACTTCTATGCACTGTTCTTCACACACCCACAAGAAGAACACATGATACTGGCATAGGTGTTACATGGGCATTTGCTCCTACTGACATAGGCCATTCTGCCCTACTGAGGTGCTTCTGTTGATCAGTGGCCTGACAAGTGATATTGACTGCAACACCTATGCGCACTGACTAAGCTGGGGTATACATTTTTGGGGAGGGGTTTGGTGGTTTTGTAATGGGTGGAGGGAGAATAGGTGTGGGAATTTATGATGAAAGGGCATTTATTGTGGTTTGTATTTTTTGTATGTGTTGAGGGTAATAGCAGTTTAAGGGTGTTTTTGTGTTGGGGCTCCTATATTAATTATTGGATAACATTGACACCATTTTGTCCAATTCAGTCTGACAGATGAAATGTTAGCTATACTTTCCTCATAAATACATTTGTTTGTATTGATATGGCCTTGTTATGTGGGCTGCTGGATAATATTTCCCAGTACATCGCTTGTAAGGGGTCCACATACATGATGTTCCACGCAGGGGCCACAACTTTCTGTGCACAAGAGTACCATGTTACCACTTCATCTTACATAACCCTCCACACACACATAGACACACACACACACACACACACACACACACACACACACACACACACACACACACACACACACACACACACACACACAAAAAAAACACAGTCAAGGTAATGGGGCCAGTGATATTGCACAACTACCTGCACATCATACCATAGTACCATGGAATATTGCAAGCAGACAGTAATTTCTGATGTGCCATATAAACATAATTATGCTTGCTTGTTATGCACCTGCATAACACCTGCATACTGCTCTGAAAGATCATATGTCACATAGATAATAGCAATGTTGTTGCTCTGTCTGTCCCCTTGACACTATCATTCTTTTTTCCTAAGTTATTTTAGCCTTCTTGTTTTGTGGCACTGTACCAGTTGTGTGGCCAGGTCTTAGCTCCATATGATCTAATTTTCTTCTTATTCCATCAGAATTCAACGTGGCTGCAGATGCCGCAGGTGGGTTGTGTTATCTGCAGCCTACAGTCTTTCCTTTTTTTCCCAACCTTTATTGAATGACAGTAGTAGACAGTGCTCACCACAAACAGTATGCAAGATAATGCATACACAAGGACTGAGCTTATAAAATGATAACCAAGTCATGTGTCAACACATAATAATATGGAGAAGGTCTAGGTAGCTACATGCCAAGGCAGGAGGATATATTGCTTATAACCTTCAACTTGCATTTAGTGATCTTTAACCATAACACTCTTTAATAAGTGCAACTCACTGATTTTGAAATGTTTTAGGGACTTTATGAGGAGGGACACACACCTTCGGAAAAAGTGAAACCCTTCCAGAAACCCAATACAGCAAAATTGCTGTTTAAGTTTGCTAAAGCTGAACCTGCATCAGTCCTTCCATTCCCTTGCAATAAAAGCCTTACCACTGCAGTAACATTCATAAGCCAGTCTGAAGAAGCACCAGTCATTTGAAATAAGGTAGCATGATTCTTGGATAAAAAGATGGTGAGGTCCACAGGGTTCATAGGGAGCTCCCTGTGTACAATATTCTCCAGTAAACTTTTTAACTCATTCCATGGATCAAAAACTGAAGGGCAAGCCAAAATGTATGCACTAGAGTATTGGTTTGGTCCCAAATATATCAAAAATTATACCAGCCATCTGTTATGGCAAAGGGCTGCATCTCACCAGCCAGTATCCTTCATCCAAAACAGGACTGATTTCTCTTAGGTTTATGTCTGTTTCCTATTTTGACTAAGCACATAGTAACGTTTATTAACAATGTAGTGCATATCTATCAGATCCACATGGTGCACGTTCTCCCTAAACCTGTCCTTTATCTTCCTGATCTCCTTATTTAACAAAAAAATATGAGATCTCCCATCCTGAGATGCCTGTCCCAGATACTCTGGGTTACTGTGCACTTAGTGTTCTTCAATATAGGCAACATTATCAGCCCTTTGCTTCCTAAGGGAGATTCCATGACAGCATGTCTGATTGCGAGCTACTTCCAATGATCCTTCTGTGAGAGGTTCCATTTCAGTTGATGATAATTAAAGAAAGCAAACACCCTCTTTCCTTCTACCTCTTGCATAAGCTCACGTAACCAATGGATACCTTTTAGATCCCAGCCTTCAATTTTCACTGGTTGATCCTCTCCTTTAAGTAGAGGCCATCCCCATAGAGGGATCTTAGAGCCATATAGGTCAGTGATAGACAGAAATCTAATCGCCTTCTTTAAAGCATGCTAGTTTTCCATGAGTTGGTGCCAATTCTGCAAATCACAGTGGAGGCTCTTCTCATATTAGGTGATGGCCCACGGTGATTCATACCTTAGAATTTTGGCATTAGTCTTGGCCCATATGGGAGGGTTCACTGTGGTCATGGTTAATTAAGTGCAACAAATTAAACCCCCATGCTGAACAGATGCCAGTCTGGTACTCCTTTTCCTAAGAAACATTGAGGTAACTTAACCATCCAAGGAATAAGCCTTCACCATTGGTTATTCCCCAAAAAATATGAAAGGAGGGTAGATATCTTTTTGTGCCAATAATGCTTATGAAGACCGGGAATATGTCTTTATAAATAGTATATCAGTGGGGCCACAAACATTTCAACTAGCACCACCCTACCTATCAGCTGTAGCTGTAACTTAAACCATGAGTGAACCCACCGAATTAGCTTCCTCCATATGGGCATCAAGTTGTATGCCACCATATTGGCTACATCATGATATGGTATAATTCCCAGGTACTTGGGGGAGGAGACACCGCCTAAAAGAGATCCTCATCCCTGACATTGATATGCCACTGCTGTACCATTAGTGGCCAAGGCTTCAAGTTACTAAGATTTAACTGTAGTCCTGAGAGGTTGTAAAAGTCCTCCAAGACCTTTAACAAGGAATGGGAGTCTATAGCAAGGTTTTAGGAAAGCACCATACAGTCATCTGCAAAAAATAGGGCTCAAGGTGTTACGACTAACATATCCCATCCACTCAGCAGCAGCTGGTCATTTAGCAACATGTTCATTGGTTTGATGACCAAAAGAAACACTCCTGAGGATAGTGAGTACCTTTGGAGTGTGTCTTGTATAGGGAAAAAGGAAGAGATTGTGTTGTTAGTTATGACTGCTCTTCTCCAGATCATCAATTCTAGATTGTAAAAAGGAAAACTCTGAGTCCAAATTAGGCATTTCACTGCCATAACAACATTAGAATAACAAGCAAGCATACAGTGCAGAAAGGCACCAGGGAACCCCATGCTGGACATCACATTCCATACAAAGGTAGAGTTGAGACAGGCTGAGCTCTGGTCCTGGGACCCTACACTAAGAAGCTTGAGGTAGGTGCCTAAGGAGGCTCCTGATTCTCAAGAAAAAGGGGAGTCTGTATACTGGAACAAAGGGTTACTGTATAGAGAGTGGACCCCTGGGTTAGGGCTAGAGGGTGAGAGAGTACAGCAGTTGGTAATGCCTAGAGCCTACCATATGGCACTTTTAGCCATTACCCATGACATTCCTTTTGCAGGTCATATGGGCATAAAGTACACCAAGAATCATATTATGCAGATCTTTTATTGGCCATGGATTGCAGGGGATATAATAGGGTACTGCAGGACCTGTGAGCATTGCCAAAACGTAGGCAGGCAGGGGACAAGTTTCAAGCTCCTTTGATGCCTTTGCCTGTGATTGAGGAGCCATTTCAGAGGGTAGCTATGGATATTGTGGGGTCTTTGAGTACCCCAAGGTCCACAGGGAAAAAGTATATTCTGGTGGTAGCAGATTATGCTACTAGATACCCCCCCGGGGGGTGACAGAAACAGAGTGGTACCATATGCAGGCCCAGTGGGGAACAGATATGTGACTTTCAGAATCCTAGATAAAGGAATCTTTCATTTACCAAATGGGGACATGGTGAAATCCCTGGCACCTGCCTCAAGGACCTTGATGCCATGCTAAAGCATGTGGGGATCATTTGTGGTTTTCATGTACCACAGAGGGGATAGCCAACCTCTTGCTGTTTTCTTTATTACCTAGCCCATTACCCTGAGGTACTGAGGGCCATAGACTGCACCCACATTGCAATAAAGTTAGCAAGGAAGATGTTTTATTAACCATAAGGGTCTGTCAACAGCTAAATGGTCTGTAATGTACAAGATATAATACCCAATGTGTCTGCAGACCACCAGGCAGTACCCACAGCACACAGCACTTTTAACTTATTATGTCAGCGTTATGTGTAGGGTGATTTTACATATGCTTGCTTGCACTGTCTAAATGTTATCTAAGATGTATTGCAGTTTGACCCTGCCAAATGCAGTATGATCTTTGCAGTCTGTGCAGTGTTAAAGAACATCCTTCAATATAAACAATTAAAGCAGGGCAGACCCTTCATCAATATCTGTAGCCCTGTGAATAAACTACTAATACTTAATATTGGGGTAAGGGAAATTAATAGGCAACATACCTTGTATCAGTGGCCTATAGGTTCATAGGTTCATAGGTAGATACTAGGCTATCTGCCCTAGGGCATTTATAAGCCTAGCCAGAGTGTGTTTGGCTTTTGTCTCCCTTTTAGATTAGTTAACTGTGCCTCTGTATAGTAGGTAACAGAAGGTGGTGCAGCAAGGGAAGTAAAATCTTCTTATACCTGCAGCATAAAAACACTAGATAACCTAATTGTGCATTCCTATGAGGGTCCCTAACATAAAGTGGATGCCTACCACAGACTTGCCAAGGTAGAATCTAATGGCACTGGCATACCCACTCTGATCAGCTATGCCAGCACCAGCATAGTGACCTGCAGAGGCACCATCCTGATTTTCTTTGCAGATGGAAAGAAGTCAGAATAATGGCCTCAATAACTCTCGACTGTCTAGAATTTCAGAGAATGTTGAGATTTTTTGTCCCTTTGCCCCTCTTAAAATTTGTGGCTTTCTAGCAAAATATTGGGGATTGCAGTCACTAAATAATGATACACAGTATATTTGAGTATCAGGCTTTATATCCCTCAAAAATGCATTTGATGCAAAATTATTATTCTAGCAACTTTTTACATTTATAAGAGCAGTTTTTAAAATCTGTCCATATTTTGGGTTTCTGTCCCCCCATTAATTTTGCCTCTCTTATTATTGCACTAAGAATTTGAGAGATATGAAGGCCCTCAAGATGCATGGGTTTAGTAGCTTTAATAGTCCCAACTGTTGTTTATTTTGTCTTGTAAATTATATATGATTGCATTGTACTTTAAATTTAGGATTTTGTTATTTTTTGACATTCTTTTGCAGCTTAGGAGAAAATCTCAGAAAACTCCTTTGTTTTCCATTAGAAAATGGAGTGGATCTCGAAGGGAAGGAGTGTGCATAATTTTGCAGCATAATTGATAGTTTTCATTAATAAAACTCCAATTTATGTATGCATGCTGCCAGACTGTGCACCTGTTGTTACCGCATCTTACATACCACCAGTGGAAGTTAAAGTACATGTCAAGTCAGTATATGCACTGCTGGCAGATATGAATGAAGTTTACAGTGACAGGTGACATAATTGTGTTGATATAACTGCTTTATAACAGAACATCTTTACAGCAGGACAGGGAAAAAAAGCATTATACTTCTATGCACTGTTCTTCACACACCCACAAGAAGAACACATGATACTGGCATAGGTGTTACATGGGCATTTGCTCCTACTGACATAGGCCATTCTGCCCTACTGAGGTGCTTCTGTTGATCAGTGGCCTGACAAGTGATATTGACTGCAACACCTATGCGCACTGACTAAGCTGGGGTATACATTTTTGGGGAGGGGTTTGGTGGTTTTGTAATGGGTGGAGGGAGAATAGGTGGGAATTTATGATGAAAGGGCATTTATTGTGGTTTGTATTTTTTGTATGTGTTGAGGGTAATAGCAGTTTAAGGGTGTTTTTGTGTTGGGGCTCCTATATTAATTATTGGATAACATTGACACCATTTTGTCCAATTCAGTCTGACAGATGAAATGTTAGCTATACTTTCCTCATAAATACATTTGTTTGTATTGATATGGCCTTGTTATGTGGGCTGCTGGATAATATTTCCCAGTACATCGCTTGTAAGGGGTCCACATACATGATGTTCCACGCAGGGGCCACAACTTTCTGTGCACAAGAGTACCATGTTACCACTTCATCTTACATAACCCTCCACACACACATAGACACACACACACACACACACACACACACACACACACACACACACACACACACACACACACACACAAAACACAGTCAAGGTAATGGGGCCAGTGATATTGCACAACTACCTGCACATCATACCATAGTACCATGGAATATTGCAAGCAGACAGTAATTTCTGATGTGCCATATAAACATAATTATGCTTGCTTGTTATGCACCTGCATAACACCTGCATACTGCTCTGAAAGATCATATGTCACATAGATAATAGCAATGTTGTTGCTCTGTCTGTCCCCTTGACACTATCATTCTTTTTTCCTAAGTTATTTTAGCCTTCTTGTTTTGTGGCACTGTACCAGTTGTGTGGCCAGGTCTTAGCTCCATATGATCTAATTTTCTTCTTATTCCATCAGAATTCAACGTGGCTGCAGATGCCGCAGGTGGGTTGTGTTATCTGCAGCCTACAGTCTTTCCTTTTTTTCCCAACCTTTATTGAATGACAGTAGTAGACAGTGCTCACCACAAACAGTATGCAAGATAATGCATACACAAGGACTGAGCTTATAAAATGATAACCAAGTCATGTGTCAACACATAATAATATGGAGAAGGTCTAGGTAGCTACATGCCAAGGCAGGAGGATATATTGCTTATAACCTTCAACTTGCATTTAGTGATCTTTAACCATAACACTCTTTAATAAGTGCAACTCACTGATTTTGAAATGTTTTTGGGACTTTATGAGGAGGGACACACACCTTCGGAAAAAGTGAAACCCTTCCAGAAACCCAATACAGCAAAATTGCTGTTTAAGTTTGCTAAAGCTGAACCTGCATCAGTCCTTCCATTCCCTTGCAATAAAAGCCTTACCACTGCAGTAACATTCATAAGCCAGTCTGAAGAAGCACCAGTCATTTGAAATAAGGTAGCATGATTCTTGGATAAAAAGATGGTGAGGTCCACAGGGTTCATAGGGAGCTCCCTGTGTACAATATTCTCCAGTAAACTTTTTAACTCATTCCATGGATCAAAAACTGAAGGGCAAGCCAAAATGTATGCACTACAGTATTGGTTTGGTCCCAAATATATCAAAAATTATACCAGCCATCTGTTATGGCAAAGGGCTGAATCTCAGCAGCCAGTATCCTCCATCCAAAACAGGACTGATTTCTCTTAGGTTTATGTCTGTTTCCTATTTTGACTAAGCACATAGTAACGTTTATTAACAATGTAGTGCATATCTATCAGATCCACATGGTGCACGTTCTCCCTAAACCTGTCCTTTATCTTCCTGATCTCCTTATTTAACAAAAAAAATTAGATCTCCCATCCTGAGATGCCTGTCCCAGATACTCTGGGTTACTGTGCACTTAGTGTTCTTCAATATAGGCAACATTATCAGCCCTTTGCTTCCTAAGGGAGATTCCATGACAGCATGTCTGATTGCGAGCTACTTCCATTGATCCTTCTGTGAGAGGTTCCATTTCAGTTGATGATAATTAAAGAAAGCAAACACCCTCTTTCCTTCTACCTCTTGCATAAGCTCACGTAACCAATGGATACCTTTTAGATCCCATCCTTCAATTTTCACTGGTTGATCCTCTCCTTTAAGTAGAGGCCATCCCCATAGAGGGATCTTAGAGCCATATAGGTCAGTGATAGACAGAAATCTAATCGCCTTCTTTAAAGCATGCTAGTTTTCTATGAGTTGGTGCCAATTCTGCAAATCACAGTGGAGGCTCTTCTCATATCAGGTGATGACCCAGGGTGATTCATACCTTAGAATTTTGGCATTAGTCTTGGCCCATATGGGAGGGTTCACTGTGTCATGGTTAATTAAGTGCAACAAATTAAACCCCCATGCTGAACAGATGCCAGGCTGGTACTCCTTTTCCTAAGAAACATTGAAGTAACTTAACCATCCAAGGAATAAGCCTTCACCATTGGTTATTCCCCAAAAAATATGAAAGGAGGGTAGATATCTTTTTGTGCCAATAATGCTTATGAAGACCGGGAATATGTCTGTATAAATAGTATATCAGTGGGGCCACAAACATTTCAACTAGCACCACCCTACCTTTCAGCTGTAGCTGTAACTTAAACCATGAGTGAACCCACAGAATTAGCTTCCTCCATACGGGCATCAAGTTGTATGCCACCATATTGGCTACATCATGATACGGTATAATTCCCAGGTACTTGGGGGAGGAGACACCACCTAAAAGAGATCCTCATCCCTGACTTTGATATGCCACTGCTGTACCATTAGTGGCCAAGGCTTCAAGTTACTAAGATTTAACTGTAGTCCTGAGAGGTTGTAAAAGTCCTCCAAGACCTTTAACAAGGAATGGGAGTCTATAGCAAGGTTTTAGGAAAGCACCATACAGTCATCTGCAAAAAATAGGGCTCAAGGTGTTACAGCTAACATATCCCATCCACTCAGCAGCAGCTGGTCACTTAGCAACATGTTCATTGGTTTGATGACCAAAAGAAACACTCCTGAGGATAGTGAGTACCTTTGGAGTGTGTCTTGTATAGGGAAAAAGGAAGAGATTGTGTTGTTAGTTATGACTGCTCTTCTCCAGATCATCAATTTTAGATTGTAAAAAGGAAAACTCTGAGTCCAAATTAGGCATTTCACTGCCATAACAACATTAGAATAACAAGCAAGCATAGAGTGCAGAAAGACACCAGGGAACCCTATGCTGGACATCACATTCCATACAAAGGTAGAGTTGAGACAGGCTGAGCTCTGGTCCTGGGACCCTACACTGAGAAGTGTGAGGTAGGTGCCTAAGGAGGCTCCTGATTCTCAAAAAAAAGGGGAGTCTGTATACTGGAACAAAGAGTTACTGTATAGAGAGTGGACCCCTGGGTTAGGGCTAGAGGGTGAGAGAGTACAGCAGTTGGTAGTGCCTAGAGCCTACCATCTGGCACTTTTAGCCATTACCCATGACATTCCTTTTGCAGGTCATATGGGCATAAAGTACACCAAGAATCATATTATGCAGATCTTTTATTGGCCATGGATTTCAGGGGATATAATAGGGTACTGCAGAACCCGTGAGCATTGCCAAAAAGTAGGCAGGCAGGGGACAAGGTCAAAGCTCCTTTGATGCCTTTGCCTGTGATTGAGAAGCCATTTCAGAGGGTAGCTATGGATATTGTGGGGTCTTTGAGTACCCCAAGGTCCACAGGGAAAAAGTATATCCTGGTGGTAGTAGATTTTGCTACTAGATTCCCTAAGGCGGTGGCTCTGTCCTCCATCGAGGCAGAGAAGGTGGCAAATGCTCTGTTAGAGATTTTCAGCAGGGTTGGTTTCCCAACAGAAATACTGACTGACAGAGGTGCCAATTTCATGTCAGACTTGCTGGCTTGTCTGTGGGAGCACTGTGGGGTGAAGCACCTAAAAAGCACCCCAGACTAATGGTCTTGTGGAGAGGCATTTAATAAAAGCTAAAAGTATCAAATCATTATAGACAGCGTTGACTTGCTTTATACCAGTAATCAGGATATTTAAGTGTCATGGCATTGAATCCCTGCATTAATTTGCATGGCTTTAATGCTAGAAAAAGAAAGTTTTCATTTAATGAATGAAAGCGAGTTGGCAAATTTACTAACCCCTAATACCTGCTGGCAGTCAGTCAATAAGGTGTTATATTTCTTACTGCTGGCAAACTGAACCTACTTTGCTTAGAGCCATACCTGTTAACCTACAGCCATTGAAAATAGGGACAAAGGCTATTGAAAAGTAAGTACATCGAACCAAAAGTCTAAACACATAGTATTAAATTATAATGCCAAATAACATAACGCTTTTCATTTTCATTTGAAATATTGGATATTACTCAAAAACTTAAGTTTAAAAAAAATAGATGGACAAAATGACGTGCAAATATGTGCATATTATTAAATACAAAATGTGAAATTAGACTGTAATGAATGATAGTACAAAAATCTCTCTTACCAAGTCTTTTAATTTTGTTTCTGAAAATTGGAGATGTAAGATGTGGGACCTCTTTCTTTAGAGTATTGGCTCACTAGTGTTTTTGTCATGTGGTATGTTTTTCTATTTACTAAATGGCTTCAAAATTCTTGAGTGGGGGGATTCAGAAAATTGTGTTGAGGTAAATCAAGCTTGAAAATTGGGACATAACTCTGAAATAGCTACTGTACATCTCATGCAGAGGTAAATCAGGCTTGAATAAAGGTATGTCCCTCCAAACTGCTACAATTCAGGGTAAAAAGAAAAATTAAATGTGAAAAAAAACTTTCAAACTGAAAAAGGAAACATTTTTACATTCGCACATTTACTACACTTCAGTGTAGTTATAAACATTGTAGTTTCAGTACCATGATTAAGTTACAGTAACTCAAAATCAGTGTGTGTGATCTACCACTCAAGTTCTGAGAGCTCGGATAGGTCAAGATGACCCACACAGCTAGAGCCACAGGCATAGATCAGAGCAGAGCAAGACCACTATTCTAGGCACTCATAAATTTACTTATTTGGTCTATAATACTTCCAGGTTAAAAAGATGTAAAAATAAATCCCTGTATTAAAACGTAATTTGAAAGACAGTTAGAACCATGAATGCTTAGAGGCAGTAAGAAATTGACATATAAATCATATTGCTAGAATCTCAATAAGCAATAACAACAAACTGGTAAGCATTTAGTGAGAACTATCAACACCAGATGGCATAATGATTAAGGTCTTTGCCTCCCATGCACAAAGTACAAGGCACACGGTTCGATCCTTTCCTATAGTGAATGCCTGAATGGAGTTTGCATTTTCTTCTTGTATCTCACTGGGGTCCCTCCCACCTCCCATAAACATGTTGGGTTTTTTCACCTCAAACTCAGCCAATAATTGAATAAACTGTGCATCGTGCCAGGTCTGGCCACTTAAGACTGTAATAACTAGCTCAAGGTGATTTTTGGTTGTGTTGACTAATGTCATCACAAATGGGCATGACTATTTGCTGGTAATAAGTGAGTTGAGGACCTGGCCTACTCCAAGCTATGCCAGGGATCCATGTTAATGGTGGAAGGATGTATGTGCTCCTTTTGGTCAGTGTGTGGCCACAAGAAAGCCCAGCAGTCCTGGGTAAATAAGCGACTGGATAGCTGGTATCCAGTTGCCCATGCTGGGTTACCTGGGATAGCTCTGCTGAGCAAAATCTGGATATAAAACTAATTAACATGCCAAACAAGAGCTAACAATTGTTACACTCCATGTATGTTCACTGACAGGACACAGCTTGGAAGTGGATGACATGGTAAGAAAGAGACAGCACATCTTCTGAATCCGGAAGACAAGATGGAAGGGCAGTGTAATAAACGCACTTGGCTTGGGATCCAGAGTCTACTACTTGGGAAGAGGACAGGCTAGAAATGGTGTGTGAACTGTGGTGAGGGAGATGCTTCAGGAGACAATGAGGGATGTCATCAGAGTTAGTGACAGACTCATGACAATCAGACTCCAGTGTAAGGGTAAAAGGGCAGTATTCATAATCTCAGCGGATGCCCCAAAGTATGGTTGTTATATGAAGGAAAAGAGTGCACTCAGGCAGCAGTTGCAAAACCTACCAGATAAAGCAGGACATGAATGTACATATCAGGACAAAAAGAACAGGATATGATGACTGCCTGGGTCCACACCGGTGAGGCATCACGAATAAAGAAGAAGAAGCCATTCCAGACTTCTGTCTGGCAAATGCCTTGATGATGACTAACACATGGTTCAGCAAAAAAGACAGACACAAGATCACATACAAGATTAGCCAATATGCAACTTAGGTAGACTTTCTCCTAATAAGGAAAGGGAACTGAGGTAGAATCAGTGATTGCAAAGTCATCCCAGGTGGACAGTCAGCTCACAGCATAAACCAATGGTTGCCACAATCAGCTGCAAGTGGTCAGAGAAGGCACTAAGGTCAACAAAGACAAGACTGAAGAACTGGAAGTTGACTGGAGAGAAAGCACAACAGTTCAAGGAATTAATCAGGGCTGTAGCACCTCAGGACAAAGTGCAAATAGGCGGCATTGAAAAAGAATGGTAGCACCTCAAAACAGCATGTGTGAGGAGTATAAAGAAGATATTCAGCAGATTCAGGTATGGAAATAAGGTGCATAAGGAAAGCTGGTGGTGAAATGCAGAAGTCCAGGAATTCATCAAAAGAAAGAAGGAGTGTAGGAAAAAGTGGGAGATAGAAAAGATGGACCAGACTAGGAAAGAATACTGGCTGGCTAGCAAAGAAGCTAAGAATGGAGTTCGAATGGAGTGGAATAGCAAAGAACAGGGCATCGGAGTATGTGATTTCATTGTCTGAAGAAGCAGAGTGTTCCGCGAAAACATTCACTCGTATTAAAGTTTTTCTTTGATTTTATCTGCTGTGTTGATTTGTACTAAGTTTATTTTGTTTCTTTTCTCCCTAGAAGATAGAAATGTCAGACCAGGTAAAGAAGGAATTCTGTTTTGTTAAGAAAGATGTTAAGGGAAGAGTTGCAATAGCAAAGAAAATCAGAGTCTCTTACCATCTTCTGGAAAGTGACTCAGTAGATAGCATCATAGCATTAAGAAACTATATCAGGTTGCAAGGATAGAAAGGTAAATAACATAAACACCTTTCATAAGGGATGCCAGCAACAACCTACTCATCAGCTCAACGGGAAATTAAAGGCAGACAGGAGTCCTTCCACCAGCTTTTGAATGAAAAAAAAGACACAGAAGCTATTCTGCCCCAAACACAGCTTATGATGAGAAAAGAGGAGGAGCCCACCATAGAAATGTAAGAACAGCACTAAGGAAAATTAAGTCAGGGAAAGCAGCAGGCTCAGATGAGGTCACAGTGGATATGATAAAGATACTGGGTGAGATGGGGAGAAATGGCTCCTGAGGGTACAGATAGCAGTGCAGAGAGAAAGACACATCACAGATGACTGGAGAATAAGCACACCAGTGGTAGTGTACAAGAACAAAGAGAGATATTCACAACTGTGGGAGTACAGTGGTGTCAAACTCTTGTCACATTGCATGAAAGTTCTGAAGAGGGTGATTGATAAATGAACATGCAGAGAAGTAGAAAGTAAGATGAGAG
Organism: Protopterus annectens; assembly: GCF_019279795.1. NCBI lineage: Eukaryota > Metazoa > Chordata > Ceratodontiformes > Protopteridae > Protopterus > Protopterus annectens. Next base: position 1,582,873,459 of record NC_056743.1, read on the forward strand.
ATGAACAGTTTAGATTCAAATCAAGATACAGCACAATCAAGCTGATGTTTGCAGTGAGACAGATACTTTGGAAGAAGCTAGAGTTGAAGAAAGAGTCCAACTGGGCATTCTTAGAGAACATGAGAAGATCCCAAGAAAGCTGATTTGGGCATTTCTGCAGTGGCTCAAAGTCCCACAAACATTGTTAGAATTGGTGCAAGCTATATACAAGGACACAATCACTCAAGTACAAACAGTGTTCGGTTTCACAGAGGGGATCCCAGTGGGACTGGCTGTGCATCAGGGTTCCTCTCTGAGCCCACTGCTGTTCATACCGGTGATGGACTACATTAGCAAATAGGTTAGAGGGGACAGATCAACAAAGTTGTTGTATGCAGACAATGTGGCATTATAGGCAGACTCTGAATAAGAACTTCAGTACAGGATTGGGGAATGGAATGCAAAACTGAAGGCACATGGGGTGAAGCTGAGTACAGATAAAACAGATGCAATGGTAGCAAATGGGCGAAATTGGAAGAAGCTGAGAACTGAAATAGAACTGAACAGGTTAAAGATCTGGGAGTGGTGGCTGAGGAGAAGTGAAGTCTGAATAAGAAGGTGAAAGCTGGAATCAGAGGAGCCACAGCCAACTGGCACAGAGTGTCAGGTAGTATATGACAGAAGAATGCCAAAGAGGCTGAAAAGTAAGGTGTACAAAACAGTGGTGTGACCAGTACTACTGTATGGTACAGGAACCTGGGCAGTAAAGGCAGAGCAGTTAACGAAGACGGAGGTGATGGAAATGAAATCCCTGAGATGGATGGTAGGATGCACACTGTGGGACAAACAAACAAACAAATGAAGACATCAGAGCAGAATTCAAAGCAGCTTCAATTGCAGAAAAGTTCACAGAGAACAGATTTCGTGGTTTGGGCACAGGTGCAGAAAAGCAGAAGACAAGCTGGTGAATCTGAGGAAATGAGGAAGTCCAGCAAAGAGACAGATGGACCGCATGAGAGAAGACCTGTGGAACCCCAACACATGTAGAAAATGAGAAAAGGGGGCTTTTGGAGATGTTGACAATGATGCACTCTGGGTACAGAGCGGAGCATGAGCTGAAGCTTAGTATCCCAACATAAACTAAAATGTTGATTACACCCATATTAATGTACATATTGAGTTACTGCATTTATTGTGTGCGTTGTGTTGAAGAAGAAGTGCATATTAGCACACTCCAACACTGTACTCTTATTTTACTAATAAATAGTGGATTATCCATGCACATCCAAAGACTGTGCCTGAAAGTGCATATGTATGTAAAAATACTTATCATAGCAATCATCAATGAGAGGTAAGTGCATATGTATGTAAAAATACTTATCATAGCAATCATCAATGAGAGGTAAGTGCATATGTATGTAAAAATACTTATCATAGCAATCATCAATGAGAGGTAAGTGCATATGTATGTAAAAATACTTATCATAGCAATCATCAATGAGAGGTAAGTGCATATGTATGTAAAAATACTTATTATAGCAATCCTCAATGAGAGGTAAGTGCATATTTATGTAAAAATACTTATTATAGAAATCCTCAATGAGAGGTAAGTGCATATGTATGTAAAAATACTTATCATAGCAATCATCAATGAGAGGTAAGTGCATATGTATGTAAAAATACTTATCATAGCAATCATCAATGAGAGTTCACTATAACAGTGAATCACAACATTTGGCTTTCACCCACCTCATGTGTTATTTCTTTCAGGCTACAAATGTCATCCCCAGAATCTCAGTTCCTGCGAACAGCAGTACTGGTTTTACATCAGAATTACACTAAACCTTGCTTGGTAAACATGTTTCCTATATAAAGTTACAGTTGCTTAAAGCTTTCTTCGGCTCTTTGAGCCTCATGTGGCCCTCACAGGAACTTGTGATTAGACTGCATTATTGTCTTTCAAACAACTGAATATAACTATAAATAAAAAGTTGTAATTCTGAAATAGCAAAAAGGTTGCAACTGTGTGACAAAAAATAAAGTAGTGTAAGAAAACCATAGGTGGATGGAAGGAGAGTAACTTTACTGTTACAGCCACCTTTTCTTCAAGATTTACTTTCATCATCCCTATGACAAAATAAGTAAAACATACTTATATACAACTGGAAAATTGTCTTTGGAGGGAGTTAAGGAAACAGTAAATAACATTTGGGTAGATTTCAAAGTAGTATTTAGCAACCCTGGGAGGTAGACAGCTGCAGGATCCCCTGTAGCACTGCTGCACTAAATCTGTGCTACCCTTGGACTATTTATCAAACTTTATATATTTTATGAAGCATGAAGAGTTGGCCTTGTTACAGCTTCTAATATGTCTTATTTAGAAAATGTTATGAAATATGCTGCTGATGTTTCACTTGCTCTGGATGCTTTGCCTTGCAGAGTTTTATTATATTTGTAATCGCAAAAGCCAGTACCATGTGTCAACTATTTGTAGCACGATCAGTAGAGTATGTTGCAGTATCTAAAACATCTTTTTATGAAATCTCCTGCTAATCTGCTGCTACCCTATTAAATGGGTTCTTACTGTGCCTTGCTGAGCTTTATTATATTTGTCATTGCAAAAGACAGCACAGTGATCCAACTATTTACATGGTGTCTGTTTGCTGAGTAGTGGGCCTTCTTTCCCTTTTTAAAAGAGATAACGCGTACATCTTGTAAGGAGGAATAGCTATGGAGGGGTAAAGTGGCACCTGCCCCAGACACAAGGTGTGATTGTTGGATTCTGATACTAACTACAGTAATGAATGCTGATATTACATTTGCTGTCATGGCTGAAGTGCTAAAGTTCTTCATGTGAGGTATTTTAACAGTTGGAAGCAGTGTGTTATATCTGTACCAAGTGGTTTGCTAGCTTATTTTTTTTATTTTAATTTGCTCTTCCTCAAATTAGATTTGGGGGGGTGAGGGGGATCCAGACTGAGGAATTGTTCAGGGTACCAGAAACCTGGCTTTGGTTCTGTTCATGTTTATAGGTGTATACTAGATTAATGACACTGCAGCCTTTATAAGCCTAGCCAAGCATCCTAAATGTATTCCACAAGTTTATGTGACAGCCTTTGTATGTCTAACCAAGCTTCCCAAATGTATCCTGCAAATTTATATGCCTTAGATTTCATTTAAGTGGTATATGTAAACTAGAGCAAGATTTACAGGTTGCCACGTCCATTAAAAACATAATTGTTAGACCCAGGGTGTATTTGCATTTTCCCATCCACTGGTCAAGGTTTCTTTTTAATAGAATTAGGGAAGATCTCTGTTTCACATGTATGAGAAGCCCATTCAAAACAAGATGAATTCCTTGAGACATATTCCTGTCCCTCCAGTATGTCTTATTTATGTATCAAGAAAATTTAAGTCCCTAAATTGAGTAATTCTAATGGTATTCACTTTGCAGATATGCAAAAGGTCCATCAGAGTGGGATCCCTGGATAGCATGTATGTCAGATATAGTTTGGCTCTCAACAGTCTGTAGGAAATAGAGCATAGAGACAGGGCTTTGAGGTGATCTGCATTGAATATGCTCTTTATACCATATCCCATATTGTTTTTGTGAGGAGCCTCTGTGGATATTCCAATTGTTGCATGTGCCTGGTTAGGTACATAATGAGGGGGATGTTGTACTCAATCATGGGTCTGCTGAGCTAGAATAGAGTAAAACAATGGACCTAGATATCATCCCCTTGCTTATAAGTTAAGCAACATAGAATGATTACTTTACTGCATTAGACACATGCTGGTCACAAGCCAGGTTTCTGTCTTCATACATACATAAATCCCTGACTACTGGTTCTACTCTTAGGGGTGTGGTATTGATGAGGTAATTTCTTAGGGTGGCTGACTTTCCAAAGAGTACTGTGATGCATTTCTTGCATTGACTTTTAAGTCATGGTTTTGGCGCCAGTTATTTGTCTGTGTTAGTCCTTCTTTTAGGATGTTAGCGCCTCGGGGGGATTGTATGACTGTTTCTAGTTTACAATCATCTGCAAAATTGGTAAGCCAGAGGTCTTGGCAATGGCCTTGACTTCCAAGAAGTATATGTCAAAACAGATTGGACCCAGCACTGAGCCCTGAGAGACTTCACTAGTGGCCAGCCTCTTTGTAAAGTTGGTTTCCCCTATCCTGACTGCCTAGGTCCTATCTGAGAGAAAGCTGTCTACTCACCATGTAGCAAAGGGGTTTATGCTTACATCCATGAGTTTGTTTACAATACCCAAGTGAGATATTCTATCAAATGCCTTAACCAGATCAAGGTAGGCAGTTTGCAACACTTTGCTCTCATGCATTGCCTTGGTGACCTTCTCAAAGAAGTCCACCACACTGAGTAGGCATGATCTGCTCTTGGCAAAACCAAACTGTACTACCTGAGTAAACACAACATCACCAGCGGTATTCTCCATTATATTATTTTAGTTGATAAAATACAGAAAATAGCAGCTGAATGGATGGTTTGAAAGCTACTGCTGCAAGTACTTTAGGCATATATCTTCAGTGAGACCCTTTATTTTGCAGTATCATATTGGTGGTTTACAGAGGAAAGCTGAGAGCTCTGAAATTTTCTGTAAGATGAAACATCAACCAGTAAGAAAGGACCTTCTGTAAGAAATATATTAATGCTGCTATATCTGCAGGTTCTTAAGGACATAAAGTTTGCTTCACTGCATAAAATTAAAATCTCAACATGAAAAGATGTATCTACTTGGAGGACTTATGTGAAGAACATCTTTTATGGAAGCCCTTGACAGAAAAATGACCTACTGTTTGTGGTATGCCCAAAAGACAAACAGGGTACGCAAAAACATAAATTTTGTTTTCTAAATAAGTCAAATTAAAACCAGACAAGTAGCTTATGTGGCCTAGAATGACAGCAGCTAGGATCTAGACTTTGGGCAGTCCAATAAACAAATCTTTTTTTATGTCTGTAAGTTGGGTTTTCTTGTATTAGGCATTTTATTTATCACTAAAATACATAAAACGTACTGAA
>NC_056743.1:1582883478-1582935031 GCF_019279795.1 Protopterus annectens
CCTTTTCACTGACTTCTTCCTGTTTCGTTTCCTTCCAGCATAATCCAAGCTGAAAATGTTTTGTCTGTGTCTTTCTAATTAACAATACCTCCTATCATCATCTTCTGAACTATTAGCTTACCTTCTAGGGTTCTTCTTCTGTCTGGTTGATGGGAGTGTTCAGATTTCTGGATAATAGTTCTCAGGATCTTAAGGTGTGAAATGTGTTAAGGCTATAACTTTAAATCAATTCTCTTCTTTTTGCCTAAGATCAAGTGTAATTATCAGTTTTGTATTGGGTCCCACTAATTTTATTTTTATTCATTTATTTTTTTACTAATACTGAGTCAAGGGTCAGCATAGAAGTTTACTAAATAAATGCAGTAAACTGAATAGTGCATAGGTCCACTACAAGATATCCTACTTAAATGGCAGGTATGTCGCTCCCTCTCTGAGGAGTGAGTTGAGATGCATAGAATCTATTCTGAAGCCATTACCTGAATCCTTTAAATTTACAAAGAGAATATGGTGGTCTCCATACATATGTATGAAGCCTGTAAACAGTAAACACCAAAAGAAAGTAATGTTTGTAAATAATTTATAAGCACATGCAGACTCCTAGTGAAAGGAGTCCAGAAATAGAAAAGCAGGTCTTCCCAGTATGTGAAAATGCCCTATAAACAGTTAAGTAATATCTGAATGTGTGAGAAGACCCCACAGCATGAATTTTCATGTCTGGACTACCTAAAAGGAAGTCTAGAATTGTTTTTTAAAGCCATGTAGCTTAACATTTTATTATGGTTACATAACCATTAAATCTGAAGCTGTACCTACAATAGGTATATTGCAGGGGAATAACCTGGATGTTTCTACAACATGCATATTACATTTAGAGAGGGTGCAATATCTTAGCTGTATCTGCAGTATGCAGATTAATTTTTTGTAACATCAATTTGTTGCCACAACATGTAACAAACCATGAGAGAAAGAGATACATTTGAAATTCATTGCAATGCAATGTATTATAATATAACAATGGAAATTAAAATTAATCAGCTTTATATAAATGTGTGCAGAATTATGTATCAGCAGGGCTGTTCTTTTTATAGGTTCATAGGTTCATATGTAGGTACTAGGCTATCTGCCCGAAGGCATTTATAAGCCTAGCCAGAATGTGTTGGCTTTCGCTGCCCCCTTAGATTTATTCCCTGTGCCTCTATGCAGCAGAGCCACTGAAGTGATGCCCGGGGTAAACTTTCTGTTTCCCATCCACTTGTCAAGGTTTCTCTTGAAGAGTGTTAGCTCTGCCTAATGTAGATTGGAATCTTGTTCCAAAGCATGGGAAGTCTCTGTGACAGGAATCTATCCCTCCAGCATGTCCTATTTATTGTTGTGGTGAGGTTTAGATCCCTAGAGCGTGTGGCTCGAAGGGATAAGCTTTTCTTTAGGTGGAGCATGGCCATCAGTTCTGAGCTGGACATGGCCTTGTATGTCAGGCAGAGATCACCTTTGAGTAGGAGGTATGCAACTGAGTACAGCTGGAGTTTCTTCAGTTGAGCTGCATAGAGCATCTGTTTGAGCCCAGTGATCCTCTTGGTGAGGTACTTCTGTGGTCTTTCCAGCTGTTGCAGTTGTCTTGTAAGATACATCCCAAACGGGACATTGTACTCTATGATGGGTCTGATGAGTGATGAGTAGAGGGGCACAATGACCTCTTTTGATCTGGATGCGAACCCTTTTGTGATAAGGTGGGCCACGTAAAAGGATTTTCTAACCACTTTGACAATGTGATTATCAAAGAAGAGTTTACTGTCTACTTGGGTCCCCAGATCCCTTATTACATCTTCCATATTTAGGAGACTACCACCTACGTGGTAGTTTGTAGGTACTTTGTTTTTTCCAAAGGGGATGACTATGCACTTTTTGGCATTTAGCTTGAGGCCATGATTTTGACACCAGGTATCCATCTCAGTGAGACCCTTTTGGAGGATGTCTGTGTCAGCTGGAGAGTCAGTTATAGCCCCTAGTTTGCAGTCATCTGCAAACTTGGTCAGCCATAGTCCTCCTGTGCTTACCTGTATCTCTGAGAAGTATATGCCGAACAGGAGGGGTCCTAGGACTGAGCCCTGGGGAATGCCACTTGTAACCGGTTTAGAGTCAGACCTAGCTCCTGCAACTCTTACCATGTGGGTTCTGTCCGTGAGCCAGCTGGCAAACCATCTTGTGACGTAGGGGTTTATGTTCAGGCTGGTGAGCTTGTCTATAATACCAGAATGGGGAATGGTGTCAAAAGACTTTGCGAGGTCTAGGTAGGCTGTGTGTACCACCTTTCCCTTATCTGTAGCCTTGGTAACTGTCTCAAAGAAGTCCACCAGGTGTAGGAGGCATGATCTGCCCTTAACAAAGCTGAACTGGGTAGGGTCCAGTGTTTGGAGGTTCCCAATGTCTCTGTTAATGACTTCCATGATAATGCGCCCCATAGCCTTGCAGACCAAGCTAGTCAGGCTTATAGGGCAATTTTTAGTTATTATTGATTATACAGTGATACTCATAGCCATTCAAACTTTTACTTTGGCCTTTTTCAGATGGGACAGATGAGTCTTTTGTAGTGATTAGCACAGTAGAAAGCACTCTGCATGTACGAGCATGCAAGTCTGAACCAAATCCTGAATTAAACACGAATAGCCAGCATGTGGAAAAAAAGGCACAAAATACCAAAGAACACTGGATTAAGACAAAAGGCAAAATCCTTTTATTGTCCATACCGGTTTCAGCCACAAAGCCTTCATCAGTAGAACACCAGGGTGCTGATTTAATTACATGTTAACTTTTCTGAATCGTTATTTGTGTATTATGGAAGGAATGACTTTTGGTGTTGTAGTGGGCAGGGCTATTTTTCTATTGGTTGGGGGGGTCTATTTAGGGAGGATTGTGTGTTTTGTTTTGTGATGCTGTTCTACTGATGAAGGCTTTGTGGCCAAAACCGGTATGGACAATAAAGGGATTTAGCCTTTTGGCTTAATCCAACGTTCTTTTGGTATTTTGTGCCTTTTTTCCCACATGCTGGCTATTCGTGTTTAATTCAGGATTTGGTTCAGCCTTGCATGCTCGTATGTGCAGAGTGCTTTCTACTATGCTAGTTGCTTTTACTCTGCTGTTGGCTGGGTGCTGGCACTATCATTTTGGTATACCAGGATTTCTTCATCATCAGTGGGAATTTAGCCCTGTTGTTTCAGGTTAGGTCAGTCGGACTTGTTCAATTTTAAAATTTTATAGTCGTGTCACCTTTTCTGGGTTCAGCACCAGTCTTTGGAATTACTGGGACTTACTTCTGTGTTTTGGCCTAACATAAGATGGCGGCATGAACTGTGGTGTATCAGTTTTTATTTACGAGCCCTTCGGTGTGTTGGATTTATTGCAGGATATTGTTGCAGTGTTTTTCACTGAAGTTTCTGATGACATCATCATAATTCTTTAGGTACTGTTGGAGTCCGACAGGTTCGAGACATTGCATTTGCTGTATACAACGATTTGGGACTTACGGGACTTTTTATATCATGGTCCTTTTTGTGTTTTGAATTTTTGTGTATATATTTATGTTCTTTTGAACTGATGCATATTGCCTTTTGACAAGGGACTGGCATAAATAGCTAATCTTTCAGGGGTTAGCAAGCAGCGGTGACTATCACAGTTTTTCTGGACATTTCAATATCCTACTGGGCCGGCATGCTAGACTTGGAGCTCTACAAGTAACTTGTGCACTTCACCTAGGGAAAATTTTGTGTATTAATCCAGGTTTAGCCTATTTTTTAATATATTTAAAGGAGTGCATGGTTGAATTTAAAGTTTTTTTTAATACGGTATATTCATTTTATTACCTGGGGTACAAACTGTTTTTTTTTGGACTCAGTTTTTTTATATTTTTTGCCTGTAGGTGTTATTATATGGAAATTTATGCCTTGGTGGGGATACAATGATCCTAAAATGGACACTTGATATGTACATCTATACAACAAGTTTGTAAGTTGGGCCTTTATGATATTATCCAATGGAGTTTATTGCTTGATATGTGTATTGTGTACTATGCAACTTTTTTGTCAGCTATGACTGGGATGACTAGTGCATATCCTTGTAGAAATGTTAACAATACTATTAATGGTACACATGTTCCCTTATGCGTTCCCTGAGTTTTCTATTTGTTTTTTTCTATGTAGAAGGACTCACAGGAAATGCACTTAGCCAAATATACTACATTTTCACTTTGACAATTCGTATTAGTATGAAAAGAGTACATATCGCCAGTGACAGGATGGGTGAAAGAAACACTTTCATCTATATAAGCACACTGTTTACACTTCTTGCAGGGCAAAGTGTTAACTGGGTTAGAAGAAATTTCAATAAGAGCCTTATCTAATGTACGTTGACAAAGGATATGCTTCAAATTCTTCCTATTCCTAAAAACATACCTCGGTTTTAACATGTGTACCATATTCGTGTGGGTACTTATACGAATGCCTTAGCTAAACACAATAAGGATAAGGGTCCCAGTCACACTTTTATGTTCCTAGTCATACAAGTTATTAAACAAAATTTACGGGGAGATGATATTGAGACTTTAATGGAGGAAAATGAATTGAGATGGATTATTAGGTGTCAAGCCGATAGGGAACCTGGACTTAATGACAAAGCTTCCCTTAAACCTATACTACGAAAAAGAAGGATTAAAGCTTTTACTTAATGGCCCCCCATTGATCATCATTTATTGTTTCCCTCTGCTACCCTGTTATGCCCTAGAAATATATAAAAAATTTTTATTATTTTTCTTATCATCTATGTTCTTGACTTTTAGCGCCTTCACACTCCTTTAGACTTATAGGATGTTTATGTACTGACCTATGTATTTAGATTTTTGACGGTCATTTTATATTGGTGTTAGGCGTTTATTTATTTGTTGTTTTATGCCTAGTTGTTTTTATGCCTAGTCGATTTTATAGTGTTCTCAAGATTCATTTCTTAGTAATTTGCAGTAATACTTGATTGTAGCAGATATATGTGCACTTTTTTAGCTTTATTATGTAAGGTTACACAATGTATTTATGACAATAGTCTCTATATGAATTAGTATTAGTATTTAAATGTTTTTAGAATATTTGCACGCACGTTGCTCAGTGACGTTATTACATCTATAACCAATGAGATGCGTAAGCACATTATTTAAAAGACTGTTGACTACCTTATCATTGTCTGATGAAGCCGAATGGTGAAAGCGCTTACTTTTTAATAAAATTGGGCTGTGAAAATAGTCCGCGTTATATTTTCTATCCTTAACCATTGAAGTTTTGGGACTGTCTTGTCTTGCTTGATTCCTGTGGATGCTGTTTTTACTTGTGGTTTTACAATACTTGGATTTAACCACAGGATTCTTCACCCTTTGGTGCTGCTTTTGTTTGTTATTGATTTTTTTTATTTTTTATTTTTATTTCTGGGGTATGGGTTCATTATAACTAATTGTGGATTAGTTGGATAGCTTTTTTGCACAAGGTACTTCAGCCTTTGGTCCCCTTCACTGATCTATAATATTTGTTGGAGTTTGGGTGGACTAATTGTGAGCTTATTGTCATGGACTTGGAAAGTATTCTTAATGGGTTATGTGCTGATAAAGATGACATCAGAGTGTTTGGTATTACCAATGTTAACAGCACTAACCAGAATCTTTCCAATTTGGATCCTATGGACGGCTGCAATTTAGCCTTCAGCAAACTGGGGGATTGCAGGGGGATGAAAACCCTGAGAGGAAACATTTGGCATCTTAAGCTCTTCAGAGCATATGAAAATAAGGATATTGTACCTAGAGGCCTCAGAGTTTGGGTCCAGCCTTTGGTTGGTAGGCTGGATGAGACTCTGACTAAGGATTGGGATTCTGCACTTCATCAGGCCTCTATGTCTTTTGTACATATTTTGAGTTCATATTATGAACATATGATTGACCTAAATATAGCTGAAGTTAAAATGTGCTGTGAGGAAACCAAAAAGTTTGAGGGTCAACCACAGTATATTACTTGTTTGAATAAGCTATCCAAGGAGCTTTTACGTTTTGAAAAACAGACGTGATAAAAAGATGAAGAAATTCAATAGGAACATAACAGATTATCACAAGGTTAAACCCTTTGAGATGTCCAAATCAGTGAAGTTTTCCGACACCAGCAGATCCATGAGGGTCAACAGTAAGAAAAGACCTAGATCCATTCTTAAAAGGACAGATACTAACTTTAGTAGTACATCAGATGAGGAATCCTCTTATACTGATGTGGATGGTGCCAGCACCCATGACTCTCCCACCCCAAAAAAACGTAATATGGATCACCCTTTAGAACTGGTGGGAGGCGACGGGGGGCAGGAAACATAGGAATAGGAACAGGAATAACTACGGTCAAGGGACTGTTACCGACTCTGATGACACATTAGGCAATAACTGTCAAAATGGTTTGAATATTTCCAGTGCAATTTTAACAGAAGAGCAAAAGCAACTCCTTAATAAAAGTTTGATCTATGTGCCCGGTTTCTTTGTGGATGAAAGTACTATGGTATCTGATGTATATGATTTCTACCATAGAGTTAATCTTAAGTTGTTTTTCTCTGGTGATTATTCTCAAAGATCTAATGATTTCAGATTTCACAGGTTGGATTTTCAGCCTCCGATGAACAAACTATCTTTTTGCAGACTGTTCTCAGGGATTTACACTTCAACATGGGTGATTGTTTAGTACTGGGTCATAATCTTACTACTGGGCAAAATGAAGCATTAGGTCAGCTTGTGTTCTTCATATTGTGATTATTTTACCAGCGGATAAAGGAGGGGCAGTAGTCATAATGGATACAGATTATTATCTGGATGAGGGTAAGGGTCAGTTGTCCAATCCACGGCATTATATGACTATGATCTTGGATCCAACGCCAAACTTTAAGAGGGATATTGATTCATTTTTGAGTCAGGTGGTAGAAGAGGATATTATCAGTGAAATGACCAAAACTTAACTCACTGTAAGGGACCCACAAAAACAGATTTTGTACCTCTTACCGAAAATCCATAAATCCTTAACCAAGCCTCCAGGTCGACCTATAGTTTCTGGGATTGGTTCCTTGACCGAACCTCTCTCAGCATTTTTGACCCAGAATCTCAAACACCTTTGGACTCTTATTAGGGCACAATTACAGGATGCCACACAGTTTTTGAAAATTTTATCAGATACACAATTGGAACCTGGGTGGTTGCTTTGCACCCTTGATGTAAAGGTCCTGTATACTAACATCCCCCATTGGGCCGGTCTTGAGGCCCTACAATTTTGGTTAGAACATGCCAATTTGTACTCTGCAGGCTTCAATGCATTGCTGCTATGCATGGCGGAACATGTATTAACTAAGAACATTTTTTACTTCCAGGGAGAATGCTATTGGCAAATACAGGGCACAGCCATGGGTGCCTCTTTTGCACCGATTTACGCAGATCTGTTCATGGCCTTCCTGGAAGAACAACTCATTTATGACTCTTCACCTAATCTTTTTTTGGACGAAATTGACATTTGGTGAAGATATCTGGATGATTGCTGGATGGTATGGCGGGCTGATATAAATTATTTGGATCTGTTTGTTCGATACCTGAACAAAAATAAGTGGGGTAATGAATTCACTCTAAACATGGACGTTGATGAAATCAATTTTCTGGATGTCAATGTTCAGAGGAATGTGGATAATACTCTAAGTACTAGAGTATTCCGCAAATACCCCCAATACAATAGTTTGCTCCATGCCAGTAGTTTACATCCTAGCCATTCCATCCGCAACATCCCCAAATCTCAATTTCTCCATATGAAGAGAATTAGTTCCACCATGCAGGATTATGATCTGTCATGCCAAGAGCTTTGTGACAGGTTCAGAAACAGGGGATACAGGGAATTTGACATTATATCAGCTAGCAATTGGGCCAGTTGTCAGGATAGGGATTCTTTATTGGAATATAAAACCAAAACTAGAGCAGACCCTGCTGACACCTTTAGGTTTGTAACCACCTATCGGTGTAACATCAACACTCTTAGAGACACTATACATACACACTGGAATATTCTATTGGCTAATGATGACTTAAGGACAGTGTTAGGGACCACATGTCAGTTTTCATTCAGAAGGGTAAAACATTGGGGTCCCACTTTTCCCATTTTAAACATGCTGACAGTGGGGGTGCTATTTATAAACAACTAACAGTATCTGGGGATAATTTGATTGGTATGTTTCCCTGTGGACATTGTTCATCGTGCCGCTATGTCAGTAAACTCAAACAGTTTACTAGCAAAAACACCAGCAAAGTTTATGATATGAAGTTCTTTGGGAATTGTGGGACTGACTGGGTTATCTATCTGGCCACTTGTAAATGTTCATCCTTTTATGTTGGTCAGACATCACGTGCACTTAGAACACGAATGTTGGAACACTGTAGTGATATTCATAACAAATGTGAAACCAATGCATTATATAGACATTGTATGATACATACTAATGCAGAATTCCATTTCATGATTATTGACAGAATTACTGGGAATAGAAACAACAAACAGGGATGGCACAGTATTTTAAACAAAAAAGAAAAATATTGGATCATTAAGTTGGGGGGCTATTCCCTCCTGGACTTTATGACCATTTGTAATGTTGCATTTTGTATAATATGCTTTTTGTGACCTATTTTGCCTAGATCAGGTATGTATGGTTCTATCTTTTTTTTTCTCTATTGGAAATTTTATTTTTTATTTTTTGGTGCATATTCATATGCATATTACCTTCTTAGACTGGTGCTGATTTAATTACAGGTTAACTTTTCTGAATTTTTATTTGTATATTATGGAAGGAGTGACTTTTGGTGTTGTAGTGGGCAGGGCTATTTTTCTATTGGTTGGGAAGGATTGTGCGTTTTGTTTTGTGATACCGTTCCACTGATGAAGGCTTTGTGGCCAAAACTGGTATGGACAATAAAGGGATTTAGCCTTTTGATTTAATCCAACGTTCTTTTGGTATTTTGTGTCTTTTGTAGTGATACCAATCAAGGCTTATTTTTTCAGAGGCTTCTCTATTCTTTCAGACAGTGGAAGAATTTTATTTTAAACATAAGTACTTTAAGCATTTTAGGTTTAGATGCTTGCTATAACTAAATATTATTTTCCTTTTACTTTTCTAAGGTTTGTTTGTGTCTTTCGGCTTTTCCTGGTTAGGGGTCGCCACAGGGGAACTCCGGTCCGCTAATGATTGGCAGTAGAGTTTTACGTGCTGCCGTGCCGGGCCTAACACACAACCTTCAATGAAGGAACGCCCATTCACACATGTCGCCACACAGAAGATGCTCTGAGAATTGAACAGGCAACGTCTAACTGTGAGGCGACAATGCTACCGAAGCACCACCACCGCAGTGTAAGGTAATTAAAGAATATTTTATTGCTACATCCTTTGATATCAAGCTAAATTTACTGTCATGTTTAGAAGAATTGATAAGAAAAGAAAATAGTTTCTGTACTTTAATCTCTTTTGACTAGGGTAATTTATTTTAAAGTAAAGTATCAGCTTTTTTATCTGTTATGCATATTATTAATTGTGTAACTCCACCAGACGTGCTTTTGAAGTTACTTTATGTGTGTTTTGCAGGTGTGTGTGTTTATGAATGCAGGAGTTACTGATATCAAAGAATTCATTGGCTGTATCTGGAACACTCTTATACGGATCACGAGGATGGCATCACAGACTTTTATAAGTAAGACATTTATTTTATCATAGTTTCTCCTGTAAAATCTAGGGAGGATCATTTATTCATGACAGTGTTTGACGGGTGTTAGGTGAAAGATGATGGTGTCATGCTCTGTGCTAATTATAGAGGAGCTCTACTACATGTCCTTGTATGCTAGTAGCTCATGACACACTCATTCTATACCACTTACTCTAAATGACAACTATCTTAAATCACAGCAGTCTGATCCTATTTAATTACTTAGCCATCCCACTGCCTGGCCCTTCTGAACTGTATATCCTCACTATCAACATAAATAGTTTTCTTGCGGCTTTCTAACTGATCTACTTCCTTCTTTGTTCTCTTTTATTAAAAGATTGTGCCACTTTAGACTTACAAGGCCTTTTGGAATGATTCCACTTTTTACATTTGTGACATTGCTGACCAAAAGCTAAGCACTTTTCTCATTTAGGTTCATGGTTGCCTCCACAATTATGACAGTTAACAATAAGAATGCTTGTAGCTGCCCTATTCAGTCTGTGGTTAAAATTGGGTACTGCCACATTCTTTGGCTTATATCTCTTATTCACCTTAGCTTTGTGTCTCACACCATCAACATTTGCACTAGTAGATGCTGTATGAGAAACAGCATGCATGTTTTTTTCACTTATATGCATATTTGTGTGCTTTTCCATAAGCTCGTATATTTGACAAATCTCTATGACTTTGCTCAACATTAAATCACTATCTCAATGCAAACTCCTTCTCATTGCATCATTATTAACACAACACACAAGTCTGTCCTTTATCAACTCATCTTGCAAATCATCAAATCTGCACATTTTTGCTTTATTTCTCAAGTCATATGCTGCTATAGCTTCACCAGGCTTTTAATTTCTTGTGTAAACATGTGCCTTTCCATTGTAATATTCATTTCAGGGTTACACATATTTCTAAATGTATGTTTTAAGCACTCATGGTTTTCCCATGTTTCAGATTGTATCACAGTATGGTGGCTCTCCCCCTCCCCTGCATACACAGCAGGTGCATACACAAATGAGCTTTCCCTTTCAGTGGCTTCTGAGCCTGCTAATTTAAGAAGTATGAATGCTTTTGTATGTGCATCTTTATCCAAAAAAGCAGCCTGTATAAAAATATCATATTCTTGTTCAAACACTCTCTAGTTCTCAGCAATATTATTATCAAACACCAGCATTTCAGGTTTCCAAAATCCCCCTGCCATTACAACAAAATGCATTTAAATATAAGCATAGACTAGGTACTTGTAAGTATGCTCAAATGCTCAACAATCTCTTTGAAAAGGCATCACTTTGACACTGCAAACACTACGAACATTCCAGAAAGTTTGGACACTTCAAATAGCTTTAGTTAATGCAAAAAAGTAGTACATTGAGGAAAAAATGTGGTCATTTTAGCCCTTTTGTACATCTTAACCATTTCGGAAGTTACTTCAAACACTTTTGTATTTATTTTGAATACTTTTATCCATATGTCACAATTTCAGACATTTCGTTTATCTCAGTAATTATTTTGAACATTTTGAATGCTTTGCCAAATAAGTGGCAACTGAAAAATCATTGAAACAAATTTAAGTACCTCTGAATAACCGCTGACCTGTTTGTGAGTTGACTCCGGTATATTTTTTCATTTCTAACCATGCACCTCATGACTTGTGTGCTTGTGCTGCTTCGACTTTGGATCTCTTTCTAGCTCCAGGTCATTTTTGATAAGCTGCTTCTGACTCCATGTCCTTTTAGACATGCCACTTCTGACACCCTTGTCGCTTGTCTCATGCATTCAAAAGAGATGATAAAGGGGTGTATGGGTTCAAGATATTTATTGTACATAAACATTGCCAGCAACTGCAATAGGAACATATATATTCTAATTAACTGACTCACACATTACTTCATACACACTCGCATGTACATCTCCATTCATGCCTGCACTCACTCTGGCTGACTGTACAAAATGGCACTGTTCTTGCTTGTGCTCAGTACTTATATGCATGTGCTATCTAGCTACAGTGGCTGAATAGGAACAATACACGCAATGATCTACACCTTGTAAAAGTCAGTTTGCCTTCTTGTTACAGTACATGCAAACTCCCTTTTTATCACTATTAACCTTTAATCTATGGGATAAAAGTTGCTAGCCCCCTCTGAGACAAAAATCTAAATCTAAGAACCTTATGTTATAATCTTAGTACAAGTGTAGGAGAATATCTGGTGCTACAAAGATCACCTTTTACATTAGAAATATGAAAAGAGTTTTCAGAAAATAGCACTAGCAAAATGAAACCATTTACCTGTAGATTAAGAAGCAAATCATTAACACATATAAATGATGTTAGCAAGTGTTGTTTTAGAGATACTGGCTAGCTATTGTTTTGTAGGTTCTTACTAAGCTTATCTCCAAGGAGACCATTGAGAAGTTCATCGCCATTACTGATGGGAGACTAACAATATCCTTAAGTAAGTTAATTTTGACCATGTATCTCAGGGGAAATTTTGTATTGAGTCAGCCTGTCATGCCTGACTTAATAGTTGATAGAGATATACAGTGCCTGATATGTAAGGGCACCTATCCCACAAAGGGGAAAACATTAGGTTAGGCACCTGTCATACCATGTGTGATGTGTAGTCTAGGTTAAGGTCTCTAGAGTGGGTGTTTACTTCTGGTTGTGTTCAGGTGAAGGAATTCAAAAATGCTGGGTCATTCATAGCTTGGAAAACTAATCTGCTATCACCCCTCAGGAGTGATAGTGAGTAAAGGAACAGGGGATTTAATCTATCATAGTAGCAAAGTGTATCAAGATTTGAGATTTTTTCCTGAGGAAGTACAGAGGTCTCTTGATTTAGTATAGGTGCTTAACAATGTATATGTCAAAGCGAGCCTGTTAAAAGCTTCATCTGAAAATGGTTCACAAGATGAAGTTCTTTCTAGGTCAAACAGTTAATAAATAAAAATAAAATAAATATTTGGCATTTACTTTATTAATATATTAGAAAATTGAGTTCTATACAAAACAGATCATAGTGTAGAAAAACAGCAACGTGTTTAACACAAAAACGCAAAGCAGTTTTCTATAATGGGAATGCACAGTGTAGTTCAGCATTTCTTTTACTTATAAAATAGCCCCATGATGACATACAACAGCATTTAAATTGTTAAATTAGAGCCACTGTGGTTTAACACTACAATTACTCTAATATACTCTCTGTAACTATCATAGTTAAGTCAAATGCATATGATTATATCCAAGCAATGTAGAACAGGAAGTTTGCAAACTTCATTGTCTCATTTTAACATTAGGAAAATTACAGGAAATTAATTCTGCAATCTGTAATAACATTTTAAGGTGGATACTATTGCAGAAAATAAGTGCTGCTTCAGGCAAGACTTTTTACAGTGTGCCATTGTCTTACAGTAACAAATACTTGTTATGTCTTGCCATATTATATATGAGAAATTAAAAAAATGTTTTTAATTATAAATTGAGTAAGTCAAGCATTTCGGATTCCAATCAGTGACTTGTTGTGCAGTGGTATCTAAAACATTAGTGTCTGCAAAGAGGAGCTTTAAGTAATCAATAAATGATTTGTGGTTAATGAAAATTTTGCTTAGAAAAGTAACAATGTATTAATTGCAATATAAAATCAAGAACCAGACTTCAAGGAATATGAATAAATTGTTTTAATAGCAAGCTCATACAAATTATTTTGTAATTTACTTAAAGGATATACAGATATTTTACAGTATTGATTTTTTGTCTGAATTTCTAGGAGTTTAAAGTTAGAAAGCTAAGGTATTTCCATTTCTTGGAGTGAAATAGAATTGCTAAATGTATTAATTTATTAATCATAGCAATATTTGTTGCTTAAAGAGATGGTAAAATAAATCACTATGTTAAAATTTAGCTCAAAGGATATTAGAAGCAAGCATGCTTGCTCAGAAATTGTAAGCGGCCCAAAACCTTTATGAAAGCCATACATTTACTGAGAATTACACAGGCAGATTGCAGAGGGAAGCAGAGATGAAGTTTATTATCCCCACAACAACTAAAGTATTGATTGCCTTCAAGTAAATGTTCACATTGTGGTCTGTTATTGTTTTTGTAGCATGGGATGACTTAAAAAGCTATACATTAAACACAATAGGGCAGATTCACTCAAATCTACACAGTCCAGTAGGACTGTGCACGTGTCATGCTGCGAAACGCACACATGGTAGAGCACTGTTTTGTATTTAGTAATTGGCTCTACACTAACAACTTCACTAATACATGTCTTGCTACCCAACCTGCTGTTTAGCCAAATATCTATGCCTCATAGCATTTGAATGTCTAAGTATTGTGAATTATGAGATCTGATTGTATTCTGTGTTCACATTTTCTGATACATCTTTGCCAATCAGATGTAAGTCTGCACATTGTGTATATTGATATCTGCCTGTATTCTTTGTCTATATTTTTCTAAACATGTCTGCCTGAGTCTATCACTCAGTGATGTATGTACTGTCTCTTTTTTGGTATGTGGAGCTTTTCTCCCCGGACCTCTGCTGAAAATGGACATATATCCAGTCGGACTATCCCGGTAAATGAATGTAAAATAAAATAAATAAATAAACACGGTGTGTAGAGCTGCACAAACACGATTAACCCTGGCATGCTGACTACAGCATAAGCAGCTGAACTGTTTGCTAATCAACCAATCCAAGATGGAGGAGCTCTTCAACAAGCAATAATGCAACTGTGTAGACTCTGTGCTGGTTTGCCTGTGAATTCCAAAACCTACTGGAATGCAGACACGGAAAGGAGTCTACACAGAAACAATGTTAGGGGCTGCTGTTGCTTTAATTCATGTGTATGTGCAACAGGCTGAAGTCTATGCTGCTGCTGCTAATAGACCAAGGCCAAGAAGGAGAAGAGTTTTCAGACCCCAGGTAACTTATCACAGTCTGCATGAGGGGGAAATTGTAGAGCACTTCAGTGTGGACAGATATACACTACAGGAACTCTGCAAACGCTGTTGTCCTCAGCTTAGACCCAGGGCAAACTGAAGGGAACCAACACCAGTGGAAACAAAGGTAAGTGTGGCACTTGCAATTTTAGCTACAGAAAGCTTTCAGAGACCAACAGGGGACATGCTAGGGGGTGTCACAGGCATCAGCATCCAGGATCCTCCATCAGTTCCTGAATGCTATGTTCCAACATGCCAGTGACTACATATATTTTCTCTGTACTCCTGAGGACAGGGCCACAGATATGCAGGAGTTCTACCCTGTAGCACATTACCCTGAAGTACTGGGTGCCACAGATTGTACACATATAGAAATCAAGGCACCACCTGAAGAACAGGAATGGCTCTAGATAAATAGAAAAGGGCTTCCACTCTATTACCTGCCAAGCCATGTGTAATGCCAAGGGAATAATCCTGAATTTGTGTGCTGTCCAGGTAGTTACCATTACTTGCATATCTGGCACAATTCCCAACTGTATCAGATGTTCACTATGGAGATATCCCACAGGGTCATATACTGGAGGATGCAGGTTATGCACTGGAACTATGGTTGATGACACCCATTAGAAATCTGCACAGACTCACTGAAGAATGCCATAATGAGGCACATGTTCAAATCATAAATATCATAGTGTGTGTGTTTGGCTGCTGAAGTCACAGTTCCAGTGCCTAGATACATCTAGGGGAGTCCTGCAGTACAATCCATGGACATGTACTGAATCTCATCATCTGTGCCATGCTTCACAACATCATCCTGAGAAAACAGCTCCAGCAGGATCAACAAAGGGAAGAAGCACACATCCCACCACCAATGGCAAAGTCACCTTAGCCACATGAGGTGAGGGGTCAGAAGAGGAGCCAGCAACTGCTGTGGGTGTAGGCAGATATAGGCATGCTCAATATGCCTTTGCATTGGCTAAGAGACAATGCATAGCACACTCACTCACAACCTAAGGGGCTAAAGCCTTCAGCCTACGCACATACATATAGTAACATTGATGCCAAGCAGCTTTTACAACCTTTACCTTCCCACATAATGGCTGTATACTGCTTGCAGCAGACAGTCAGCCCTGAACAAAAACTTTAACATCTGCTGGATTTACAACATAAGGGTTGTACCTGGAATATTAAAACAGAATTGTGTAATAATACAAATTAATGGCATATAATAACATGTTGTTACTTGGTAATTTATGTAAGTAAAAGGTGGGCGATTTGTACAGCAATGACTTCAACATGTGACAGCAGAGACTTATGTGAATGCATGTGTCCTCTATCAAGTAATAAGCCTCAGACATCAAAGATTAACACATTCATACCTCTCAAAAGTACTGATGGTCACTGAATGTCTTCAATTTGGCCTCATACTTTTGTACTGACACATTTCAGTTTCAGACTTCATAACCCTCAGAAGATTCTTAAAAATACTCATCCTAAAACTGTTTTGATTCTATCAACTGTCTAACTTTGTAAGACCAAAATATGTACAAAGTCTCCCTATTGTTCAGCCATTGACACTTTTATTTATGGTTTGGTCAAGCTTTGTTGCTGTAAGAGTGGGGAAGGCATGTACACATTACAAAAACTGGTAAGAAAGCAGTACAACTAGCAAACCAACATCACAAATACAGACATACTAAGCACTGTGTCAGCTGTGCACCCTAAGCATCTGACACAAAGCTTATGTATCCTTGAATCCAAAAGATAGAAAACAAGGATATGGCACAGTTATCATCACTTGCACAAAATGTTGTGGGGGGGGCAGGAAGCCTAGGCTGACACAACAGGTAAGTGAGTACTTGTGAGAAAAAAAAGAGAAACAGGCTGACATTTGGATAAAGTAACAAATGGCCACTGAGGCAGAATGAGCTTTAAGCCTCATGACTGAAACATGTAACTGTTGTATGTGGGTCTGTATGGGCCTTCTAGGTAAAATTGGTGTGTAAGAGTCTGCAAGAACACAGCCAAGCTTTGTGGTAGCTCTACATCTTGGTATGTCAGACAGGTGTGAACCATGCGTGGTAGACGTGACAGTTCATTGTTGTTGTACCTGACCATGAGAATTGCTTCTACCAGGAGTTGCACTGGCACATCCACACCCACAGTCAGATGCAGTGCTGCTACCTGAATGTGATTGATGTCTGCTGGATGAGCTATCCTCACGAGGATGCCAAGGACCAGGACCCCTTGGCCTGCCATGTCTGGGTATGGACACCTCAACCACTGACAGAGCAGTGGAAATACTGTTACTATGGCAGCATGATTGGGCACAGCAACACTGGCTAACATCGGATGATATGGCTGACATATGCCCATGTGGATGCCATCCTCTTCCCAGCAGATGTTGTATCACAGACACCATCCATTCCAACATGTCATTCATGCAATCCATTGAATCAGCAGCACAGTGGAGACAGTCACACATGTCAGCCTGTGCTACATCTACAACCCTAAGCATTTCTCTGGAGGACTATTGGAACATGCCTGCGCCTCTATGACAGCCCTAAACAAATGTCAAGTGGCACAGGGAGACACACCTGGATCAGGTGGAGGATGGACAACAGGCCTTCTCCAAGGACCCCTAACAACCCTCCTGCATGGCACCTTGCCCACACTTTGGCTACAGTTAGTGACAACAGACACTGAAGCCGCAGTAACCATACTACCCTAATCAAGTGTCTCATCCTCCACCGGTCCAATATCTGAAATCTTACTGGAATGGGTTGGCATAGGCCTACTGGCTGTGTTTGATGAAATTACAGGGGATGGCCTAATATCAACCTTATTGTCAGATTCAAACTCTGCACACCCCAACTGTGCCTTTGTTTGCCCACCATCATCATCAGAGTCTGCCAATACTCTGACATCATTTAGTAAGAGTCCTACACTGCCACTGTCAGGATCACCTGTGATAATACGCAAAAGAAAACAGGAAAAAATTAATACCTACACTACTATAGTCCAATATATGCTAACAAACTAACAGTAGTGCCACTATTACAGACAGTACAGCAATACACACAACAGTCCTGACACCCACATCACACATATGGATAAAAATAAATATTTCTTTGAAATGCTACTGACATAAAAATGTTTGGCTTACAATGTGCAGATGACTCCAGAGTTCCCATGGACGATGGTCCTGGAAGAAGTTAAGCAAAAGTTAAGTACATCATAATCAAAATTTAAATGTAACACAGGGTGGTTAAAACCTGTTTGCCCTTTTAATTTCTCCAAGTCTTTTGGGTTTCTAATAAATACCATGACAGCAATGGACCCCATTCTTAAGTCAAAGTACGATTAAAGTTCATGAAGTTAATATTGTTTCACTCTTTGATGTTAGCCAAAAGTGCTTTTTGCAGCACCCACAATGTGCCCAGTAATGACTCCTTCTGCAATTCATATGGTGTTACATGAATTGGTAACATATCTAAATACAATTGTAAATTATTTTTTATAAGACCAGTTGCTCCTACTACTATTGGAACTGTCTGGGTATCTTTTTTCCACATGGCTCTCGTTTCTGCCTGCAGATCAAGGTATTTTATGACTTTGTGTCTCTCTGTACACAAGACACTGTAGTCACTAGGTGTGACGATTTCAATGATTCATGCTACTTTTGTCTTCTTTTCTTGGACCACTATATCCGGTTTTCTAGCAT
The DNA here is from genome assembly GCF_019279795.1 of Protopterus annectens. Lineage (NCBI taxonomy): Eukaryota > Metazoa > Chordata > Ceratodontiformes > Protopteridae > Protopterus > Protopterus annectens. The sequence continues at coordinate 1,582,901,927 of NC_056743.1, forward strand.
CTATCTTTTGGACTGTTGGCATTGGGTGATCCCATGTGATGTAAACTTCATAATTTTTTATGATTCTTTGTGGCTCATGTTTCCAGTGCTTTTCAGCCACTTCGATACCATAATGTTTGCACAATCTCCAGTGTAACAATCTCAGCACATTATTATGCTTTTCAGTATACAGTCCCTCTAACATAAGAGAGTCGCAACCAGCAATAAGGTGTGTGACAGTTTCCAGTTCGGTTCCACAAAACCTACATATATCTGTTTCTCCCACATGTTCAGTAGACTTAGCAAACCAACGTGTACGTAGCCCACTGTCTCAGGCTGACAATATTAACCTTTCATTTCTTGATGTAAATTCACCTCTCCTTAACCATTCCTGCATTCGTTCTTGATCAACATGAGGCTCTTTCAGACATTTTCTATACTTGCAACTATATTTATGTTTTTTCCACATTTCTTGCCTTCTCATCTGATCCTTCACCTTATATTCTTTCTTTTGTTTTTTAGCACATTCAGTTGCTGCCTTATTTTTATCCACTTCTGGTTTGATTTCCATTCCTGCTTGACGTCGATATGCTTCTGCTAAATTAAGCAAAGATGTCATCTTAGATTTATTTTCCTCATGTTTCAAAACTTTCACCACATTTGGATCTTGTGAGGTCAGTAGATATGTGTGGAGTGCCACAATTGCAGATCTATACATGTAATCAATTTCAAGGAGGCCCATCCCTCCTTCAAAACGGGGAACATATAATCTTGGTATACACTGATTTTTATAAATCATTTGGTGAGCATGAAGCATCCTTCTTGTTTAATATCCAATCTATCCAACACTTTTTGGGGCCAGTCAGTCACTCCAAAACTATAAGTTAGGACAGGAAGAGCAAACTGATTTATAGTTTGGATCTTGTTCCTAGGTGTCAGTGCTGTTTTCAGGATTAATTTAAGTCTTCTAAAGTACTCCTTACTAAACTTTATTCACATTTGTTCATGTTTTATTGCTGATCCTTCATCAGTTCCCAAGTATTTATACACCCCCTCTTGCTCAAGTTATTTTATATCACATTCTTGTCCCAAACTGATGTTTTCCTGGTGCTGCAATTTTCCTTTTTAAAGGTTGCTTTTGCACATTTGTCAAGACCAAATGACATTCCAATATCGTCTGAAAAAGTTTTGACAACCTGTAGCTGTGCTTTCAATTCCTAATCTGATGAGCTATACAATTTAAATCATCGACAAAGAGAAGATGAGAAGTCATTATACTTTGTTGTTTTCTAGAAGCCAAATTATAGCCATGACCTAAGCTGTTAAGTAAACAGCTTAATGGATTAATGGCAAGGCAAAATAGCAGCAGTGACAGGGAGTCACCCTGGAATATCCCCCTTTGGAACTTTATCCCTGGGATAATAATCTGTCCTTTATCATGGCTTAATTGCAAAGTGGTCTGCCACTGTTTCATGGTTATTGTAATGTAATCAATCAGTGTAGGATGTACCTTATACATTTTTAAGCACTCTTTTATCCATGAATGTGGGATACTATCAAATGCTTTTTTATAGTCAATCCATGCCATACTTAGATTCTTTCCTTTCTTACAGTTCTCCGCTATAACTTTATTTAACAACAAATGATCCTTTGTTCCATATGACTTTCTTTATTGCCCTTTTGTTCTACTGCCATAATTGAGTTTTCTTCTAAATGACTATAAACTCTGTCAGTGTCAATCCCCGAATATAGTTTATACATCGTCGGAAGACAAGTTATTGGTCTATAATTTTTAGGGTAGCTTGCAGGTTCACTCTTAAGTAAGAGCATCGTTTTTCCCGTTGTTCGCCAGTCCGGTGTCTGTTCGGAGTGTGCATATAAATAGTTCTTACTCATGACTAGATCCTCATATAAAGAAGTTAATACTTTAAGCCAAAAGTTAGGTACTGCTTGGGGTTTTCTAATTAGAGGCTTTTCTCAACTTTGTTTCAATCTCTGTGGCTGTTATTTCATCCCATTTCATATCCTGTACCTTTAAACTTCTTATTCTTTCTTTTACTTCTTCTATCCATTTAGCATCTTTGTTATGTTCCACAGGATCTTCATAGATACTTCTCCAAAATGCATCTACTTCCTCTTTTTTCGGCGGTCTATCAATTCCTTTTACCTTATTTCCAAATTCTCTGTAAAACTTTTTTGGGTCATCAGTAAATTGCTTATTTTGTGCTTTTCTCTTATATTTATCTTTGTATCTTCTGAGTCTTTCCGCCTGTTTTGAAATTTTTAGTTTGTTATCCCCAGTAGTGCATAACAGATCCTGGTCTGCTCTAATACTGCACATTGCTTTTATCACATCTATCTTTCTTAATATTTTGTTGATCTGTTCCCTCTTCTATAATCTTATAACAACTTCTTGTCTTAGCTGCTTTATAGTTTTCTCTATTCGATATTTCCATGATGGTATTCGCCTCCCCCCTTCCCTCGCTACCCTATGTTCCTGTAGTAGAATGTTATCAGTTATTAATTTAGCAGCACAGTAATATATTCTGTTTACATCTGTTATAGTGTATGGTTCTCTATAGATAGTCCTAATTACTGTGTTCATTTGTTTTATCAAGCTTCTGAATTTTGGGGTTTTATTATCCTTCTGCAGTCGATTTCTCTCATTGATCTTGATATATCTGTCTTTGTCTATTAAATCAAGCAACTCTTCTCTTAACTCCTTTTCTTCCATACTGAGGGCACATCCCTTGTTTTCCATTTCCTGTGGGAATTCTATAGAAAGTTCTATAACATCTTCTTGTAGCACATTCTCTTCAGTTTCATCCTGTATCATCTGTTGTTTTGTCATATAGAAACTCACTGGCCTATCACTCCTCAACATTGACTGCATCAGAGTTTCCACAGTTTCCTGTTCCTTTCCTTCCTGTCTAGCTTCAAGTGAACTTTTATACTGGTTTCCTGTGGAAGGCTCCAAAATATCTTGATATGGCACCTGATCTGTTGCTTCCTATTCCACTTGTTTTCCCTTAATTTGGATATCCATTGCTCTATCCTGTTGTGGTGCTTTCTGCATTTCATTTTTCTACACTAATCATTTTCTTTGCAGCTGTTCCATTACCTCAATTTCTATTTCTTTGACTTCTCCATTACTAATTTCCTTCTCTACTTTTCCTCTTAGTCTTCTTATTTTTTGTAGTGTAAAGTTTTCTATATCCGGATTCCTTTGCCTCTATTTTTCTTCAAATATCTTTGGTGCTGCTCTTTTTGTATTAGTTAGTTTTGCTTTTTCCTTTGCATAAATATTACACCATATTAAATATCTTTTCCTTTCCTCTGTCCATATTTCTTCTTCACATGTCTCCTGATCTTCTTGCTTTTCCTTATTCTGGGGACTCACTCCATCATGCTGTGATGTAGTCTGTTTTAGACCCTCTACATTAAATCCTTCACTTCGCAGGCACAGTCCATACCTTCCACTTCTATTTCTTTACCTTCTACTTTACTAATTGTTTTTTTCTACATTAAATCTTTGTACTTTTAGTCTTTTTTTGTGAAGTTTTCCATATCTGGATGCCTTTGCCTGTATTTTTCTTCAAATATCTTTGAAACTGCCTTCTGTATGTTAGTTAACTTGGCTTTCTACTTTGCATAATATTGCACCATATACATCTCTCTTTCTTTCCCATGTCCATATTTCTTTTTTATATTTTTTAAATACCTCTAGGTTTTGTTGTTTATATTTTCTCACTTCCTCAGAGGCTTATTCTTCAAAGGAGATCAAAGTTTCTTGATCTATATACTGTTTTTCAAAAATGTGTTGTATTAATGAAAATACATTTTTATTTGAAGCTTGTGACAGTTTTTCCTGCAGAAGTATTTTTCTTTCCTCTAATATCTCTCTTAATCATTTTGTATATCTTATGCCTGGAAATTCCGGTCTTTTTATATAATAGTTGTAATGAACATGCCCTGGCCCAGCAATCAAGGAGCCTTAATCCTCACCACTAACACCAGGGAGGTCGTCTCCTAGAAGAGAGGAAAGGATAATTAATACACACAGTAAAGTACAATTTCCCTTACGTGCACACAGAGATTACAGTCAGTCAGGGGCTGGTTGCTCCCTTGCTCACCAGGTCCCCAGTAAGACTCCCCACTGGCACAGCTATAGGGTCCAGGTCTCAGCCTAGCTGGGCAAGCTAAAACCTCCAGTACCCTCTCTGTCCAGCCAGTGCTTCGTGTCCTTGCCCAAGTAGCTGACACAACACACACACTTTGAAATAAGTATTTATACAACTTCACAGACACTCCAGGGAAAAGGCTGTCACAGATTCTCCAGCTGTGCCCCTTTACCCAGACCATACAGTAGTAATCCCTGCCACCACCCAGCTAATAATATCAGCTATTAAAAGGCCCTTAAAAGGGTGTCCAATTATTGCTGTGCAATATTATTATCTAGTGGTAATGTGACTATTCAGTCTAGGCTTATTGGAAGGGCTTAGACAGTAAGCTCTATAAATATATAATGTACTCTAAAGCATAATTTATCTCTACATAAACCAGCCACAGGTAGAAGGTTTAAAAAATATTTAATAATAAATAATTAAAACACAACACAAAACTACTACACCACAGAGATATCTAAGAGTTCAGAGATCACACAGAAACTTAAAATAATACAGTAGGACAGGTCTGATTTCAAAGAAAAAATACCCAATTAATCTTTACTTTCTTTAACTATTCCTACAAGAAATCACAGTGCTAAAACTTACATGTGAGCATAAGGCAGAGTGCTGATAAGTTGGATATCAAGATCAAAATGCTCCCAGTCTCTTGTGAGAAATAGTATTTAAGCATTACTAATAAACATGTCTCTAAGGCCCTCCCAAATTACATCATTTTTGACACTTAGTCTGGAGTTTTCAGGCCACAAACTGCATTCTTTAATAATCTAAAACTTGCTCAGAAACTTACAACAATATAAGTAATTTCTCATGTATACTCTAACAGAAACCAGAGCAATAAAGCACATTCCACATCTAAATTCTGGTCATAAACATTAGCATTAAAACAATGGGCATGAAACCTTCATCCAGATTCACTGGAGCCAAATTCTAACATGAAAGGGTCACAACATGCTTCACTGGGCCAGTAGAATGCAATGTTGTCACATATTTTGCAGTTCCACATTTCACAGTATTCTTTTACACTCAAGAAAACATGCCTGCATTTTACATTTATTTACAAATGCCAGAATTATATATCAAATTCTATTTGACTAGGCTGGCAGCCTTCGCCCATCTCTCCCTAATCGTCACATCTCTTCCTCCCCGGGGAACTCAAGCAAGTTTTTCAAGTGCCCCTTGAGAAACATTGCTTGAGAGTGTCAGGTTTATCTGGGTGTACCTCACCCCATTCCCTGTCTTGAGAGCCCATTTGCATTGGCATTGCTACTCTCATTTCGGTGCAGCACTGACATATCATATACTTGCAACCCCAGACTCCATCTTGGCAACTTGGCGTTTTGCTGACTGGCTCTGTTTAACCATGTTAGAAGGTTGTGATCTGTCATCACAGTGAATTTTCTTCCATACAGATAAGGCTGAAGGTTTTGTAGTGGCCACACTATGGCTAGACATTCCTTTTCTACCGCTGCATAGCATTCCTCCCTGGGTTGGAGCCTATGACTGAGATAAACCACTGGGTGCTCTTCTCCCTCTGAATAAATCTGGCTAAGTACAGCCCCCACCCCATAGTTTGAAGCATCCACCTGCACAACAAAGTCTTTACTGTAGTCTGGACTGGCTAACACAGGGGGTCCTCCCAAAGCTTCCTTAAACTTCTGAAATGCCTGCTCACATGCTGGGGTCCACACTAACTTATATGGCTTGTTCTTCCTTGTCAGGTCTGTTAGGGGAGCAGCTATGGTGCTATAATTGAGAATGAACTTCTGTAGTACCCTGCTGTCCCCAAGAATGTCCTCACCTGCTTTTTGTTAACAGGTGCAGGCCATGCCTGAATAGCTTCCACTTTGGCAGGTTCTGGCCTTATCTTACCACTCCTCACTCTATGTCCTAGGTAGGAGACCTCTGCCATACCCACCTGACATTTCCCCTGCTTAATGGTCAACCCTTCCCTCTGAAGTCTGTCCAGCACCTCCCTGACATGCTGAAGGTGCTCTTGCCAGGAATGGCTGTAGATGGCAATATCATCTAGGTAAGCAAGGGTAAACCCTCCTGCTCCTGCTAGGATATTATCCACCAGCCTCTGGAAAGTCACTGGGGCATTCTTCATCCCAAAGAGCATCTTTGTGAACTCGTACAAGCCAAAAGGAGTCACAAAGGCTGACTTCTCTCTAGCACTGGGAGTCAAAGGCACATACCAGTAACCCTTGGTAAGATCAATGGTTGTAAGATACTTAGCCCCACCCAGCTGATCTAGGGCCTCATCTGTCCTAGGCATGGGGTAAGCATCTGCCTCTGTGTGACTATTTAATTTTCTGTAATCCACTCAGAACATGTTGCTGCCATCCATCTTTGGCACCAACACCACTGGTGAGGCCCAGGGACTGTTGGACTCTTGAATCACCCCTAGTTCCAACATCTCCTGTATCTCCTCCTTCAGAGTCTGTTTGACTCTCTCAGGCACCCTATAAGGGGCCTGCCTGATAGGCCTTTGGGGTCCTGTATCCACCTGGTGCTGCACCAGGTGGGAACTCCCTGCTTTCCCGGTGAACATGCCCCCAAACTCCTGCAACACTGCTCGGATTTCTCGAACCTGGGTAGGAGATAGCTTCTGGGACATTGCTACCCCTTCCACCGAGGTGTCAGCCCGAGCCTCACTGAGGAGATAAGTCACAAGATCTCTCTCAGACTCCTCCAGCAATCCATGCTCAGCACAAGGGCCTCCCTATAATAGTCAGGTTTCATCATGTTAACATGGTACAATTTGTGCCCCTGCCTTCTGCCTAGCAGTTCCACCATGTAGTTAACATCACTTACCTTTCTTACCACCTTGTAGGGTCCTGCCCAAGCTGCTTGCAACTTGTTGTGTCTGACAAGAATGAGAACTATCACCTGCTGCCCTACAGCATGCTCTTTAGTTTGAGCATTCCTGTCATACCACACCTTTTTCTGTTGTTGGGCTTCTGCCAGGTTCTCCTGGGCCAGGCCCATGAGTTCCTGAGCCTTGTCCTGAGGTTCAGGATATATGCCACAACAGACTCTTTGTGAGACTCACACTCACCTTCCCACTCATCTTGAATTAAATCTAGAGGTCCCCTCACCCTCTGCCCATACAGCAACTCAAAGGGTGAAAAACCTGTGGATTCCTGGGAAACCTCTCTGTAAGCAAACAACAGATGTGGCAAATATTTGTCCCACTCCCTCTTAAACTGATCTGCAAATGCCTGTAGCATGGACTTGATTGCAGTGTTTAACCTCTCAACAAGACCATTAGTCTGGGGATGGTAGGAGGTGGTCTTCATGTGCTTCACCCCACAGGACTTCCACAAACAAGCCAGCAGGTCTGACATAAAATTGGAACCTCTGCCAGACAGTATTTCCTTTGGGAAACCTACCCTGCTGAAAATCTCTGGCAAAGCATTTGCCACCTTCTCTGCCTCAATGGAGGACAAAGCCACTCCTTCAGGGTATCATGGAGCATAATCTACACTCACTAGGTTATACTTTTTCCCTGTGGAGGCTGGGGTACTCAGAGGACCCACAATATCCATAGCTACCCTATGAAATGGCTCCTCAATCACAGGCAAAGGCATCAAAGGAGCTCTCACCTTGTCTCCTGCCTTGCCTACCTTTTTGCACTGCTCACAGGTCCTGCAGTACCCTGTTACATCTCTGGAAATTCCAGGCCAATAGAAGTTTTGCATAATACGCCTCTTTGTATGTTTTATTCCCATATGACCTGCAAAGGGAATATCGTGGGCTATGGCTAGAAGCACCAGATGGTAAGCTCTAGGCACTACCAGCTGCTGTACTCTCTCACCTTCTAGCCCTCCCTCAGGGGTCCACTCTCTGTACAGTAACCCTTTGCTCCAGTATACAGATTCCCCCTTCCCTTGAGAATCAGGTGCCGCCCTAGCTACCTGCCTCAGGCTTGCAATGTAGGGGCTGAGAGCTGAGCCTGTCTCAAGTCTCTCCTTGTAACCCTTCCCAGCCCCCCTTCCACAGGAAGTCTGGCATCCTCTGACAGCGGTGCCTCACTGTCAGCCTGGGTACTACTACTCACCTCTACCTTTGCAGTCACCCTCTCCAAGGGAACATCAGTACCCACAAGCAGCTGTGGCTCACATTCAGTATCACTGCTACAGCGTAGCTCACTCCCTGAAGTAACCACCTCACCAGTCCTGGCTGCAAGTATGCAGTCTGTCTGGGTCTCCCCTAGACTACCAGACTCACATGCTTGTCTCCTAGCCTGACTGCGTTTAACTGCATAAGTATGTGGTACTGTCTCATCCAAATCCTTCCCTCTCAGGACATCTGCAAGATGGTAGTTCCATACCCCTGTTGTTTCGAGACAACCTACTACTGGTATTTTGTCTTTACCACTTACTGGCTCCCTCACCTTTGGTTCCCCACCTTGCCTCCATGGACACATGTATGCCACATGGCCCCACTGGTTGCATTCAAAACATTTCACCCTAGATCCTGGACATGTATTTGGACTAGTGGCTTCCCCTGCTACTGGCGGATTCTGTTGGGGCAGCCTGTGCTGCCCAACATGGGTTCCTTTAGACCAATGAGCAGTACTGGGGGTCCCTTTCCTGTGTAGGGCTGCCCTGCTTGCTAGGTATAGGTCTCTCTTCTTCCCCAACTCCTCTGAAGTAGCACAAGGTTTATCAGCTAACCAGATCCTCCTGTCCTCAGGCAAATTGCTTAGGGTTGTTCCCTTACCAAAAGGTCTGCCAGCCCTTAGAAAGTGGTGACCTGACATCCACTCACCCAGCTATGAAAATAAGTGCTCAGTTCAGCAACATATTCACATACATTTTCATCTACCTTGAGTCTATGCTCACAAAACGTTTTTCTATACTTTTCAGGTGTTAGCTTAAAACATTCTAATAAATGTCTTTTTACAGCAGTATAATCAAAACAATCAGTGTCATGCATTTTTGTTAAAGAAGTCACAGCTTTACCATGGAGTAAGGGGGTCAGGAACCATACCCAGAGCCCTTGGCCAACTTCATACTGTTTACATACCCACTCAAACATATTAATGAAGCTAATAAAATTATTCCCCTCTTTAAACTGTGGAAGAAATTTACTGACCTTTTGTGCTTTAGGGGTCCAATTACTCCCTTCCCCATTACCTCCATGACTCTGGCGAAGAGTCAGCATTTCCCTCTCATGCCTCCTCTGTCGTTCATTTTCCTCAGCTTGTAGACTCCTCATTTTCTCGGCTGCTTCTAGTCCCATATGCCTGGCCTCCAACTTAAGTCTTTTTAGCCCAAGCTGGATTTTTGAGTCCACTGCAGAAAGGTTGAGCTGTCCATTCTCCAAGGATATTGTATATCCACTGTCAGTCTGATTGTTCTCCAGGCTGCTGATTTCTGATGCAGCTGTATTCAAGGCTGCAATCAGATCTGCTTTAGTCAGGTTTCAATGCACCAGTCCCATAGCCTGGCACATCTCCGCCAGCTGGCTCTTTGTCAGTTTTCCATACTCTTCTGCTGACATGTTGCCTGCTCACCCTAACACTAAGCTAACAAAAGAAATAAAATTGTATTCTGAACTCTGAGTATACACTGCGTGGCTGTTTTAGAGTACAAAGTACTTTTAGAGATCATTGTACATAAGCTATAGGAATTCACTCTACCCACACCACTACAAGCCAATTAGTATGTGAAGTAGATCCCACCACTGCCAAACACTTGTGATGACCGTGCCCTGGCCCAGCAATCAAGGAGCCTCAATCTTCACCACTAACACCAGGGAGAACATCTCCTAGAAGAGAGGAAAGGATAACTAATACACGCAGTAAAGTACAATTTCTCTTAAGTACACACAGAGATCACAGTCAGTCTGGGGCTGGTTGCTCCCTTGTTCACCAGGTCCCCAATAAAACTCCCCACTGGCACAGCTATAGGGTCCAGGTCTCAGCCTAGCTGGACAAGCTAAAACCTCCAGTACCCTCTCTGTCCAACCAGTGCTTTGTGTCCTTGCCCACGTAGCTGACACAATACACACTCACTTTGAGATAAGTATTTATACAACTTCACAGACACTCCTGGGAAAGGCTGACACAGATTTCCCAGCTGTGCCATTTCACCCAGACCATGTGGTAGTAATCCCTGCCACCACCCAGCTAATAATATCAGCTACTAAAAGGCATTTAAACGGGTATCCAATTATTACTGTGCAATACTATTATCCAGTGGTAATGTGACTATTCAGTCTAGGCTTATTGGAAGGGCTTAGACAGTAAGCTCTATAAATATATAATGTACTCTAAAGCATAATTTTTCTCTACATAAACCAGCCACAGGTAGAAGGTTTAAAAAATATTTAATAATAAATAATTAAAACACAAGACAAAACTACTACACCACAGAGATATCTAAGAGTTCAGAGATCACACAGAAACTTAAAATAATACAGTAGGACAGGTCTGATTTCAAAGAACAAATACCTAATTAATCTTTATTAGCTTTAACTATTCCTACAAGAAACCACAGTGCTAAAACTTACATGTGAGCATAAGGCAGAGTGCTGATAAGTTGGATATCAAGATCAAAATGCTCCCAGTCTCTTGTGAGAAATAGTATTTAAACATTACTAACAAACATGTCTCTAAGGCCCTCCCAAATTACATCATTTTTGACACTTAGTCTGGAGTTCTCAGGCCACAAACTGCATTATTTAGCAATCTAACACCTGCTCATAAACTTACAACAGTATAAGTCATTTCACATGTATACTCTAACAGAAACCTGAGCAATAAAGCACATTCTACATCTAAATTCTGGTCATAAACTTTATCCTTAAAACAATGGGCATAAAACCTTCATCCAGACTCACTGGAGTGGAATTCTAACATGAACAGGTCACAACATGCTTCACTGGGCCAGTAGAGTACAATGTTGTCACATATTTTGCAGTTCCACATTTCATAGTATTCTTTTACACTCAAGAAAACATGCCTGTATTTTACATTTATTTACAAATGACAGAATTATATATCAAATTCTATTTGACTAGGCTGGCAGCCTTCTCCCATCTCTCCCCAATCATCACAATAGTAACAATACATAATTTCTTTCTTATCCTCAATAGTCCCCTCTGTCGCCTTTATGGCTCTTCTTTGCCCAATCAATTTTTGTTGTTTTTGTCGACTACTACTTCTTTCTACAACAGGGGGGCCACCCCCCCCCCGAGCCTGGCCTGGCCCCATTGTAGGATTGTTTCCGTATTTTGAGGATTCTTCACTGCCATTTTTTTCCAGTCCTGGCACCAGTGCGCCTACCAGGATTGGGCACATTTTTACCCTGGGTCTTGTGCACCCAGCTATCTTTTTTTTATTTTTGATTTACGTCTCTCCATGATATATGCTATATATACATACAGTCTATATATCAGTGTCACCTTGGTGAGATTTTGTGAAAAACAGGGTCCACCTCACGAAGGTACTCACCAAGACTTGAGGATGAATTCAATTTCAGCACTACTACACTCCTTTACTTGCTGACTTTTCATCTCTCCATCTGGACCTTGCCCTTTATCTTCTTCTTCTTCTATTTCCTTCAGCTGCTCCCGTTAGGGATCACCACAGCAGATCAACTGTTTCCATTTCTTCTTGTCCTCTGCATCTTGCTCTGACACACCAACCACCTGCATGTCCTCTCTCACCACATCCATAAACCTTATCTTAGGCCTTCCTCTTTTCCTGTTAGCTGGCAGCTTCATCCTTAGCATATTTTTCCCAATATACTCTGCATCCCTCCTCAGCACATGTCCAAACCAATGTAATCTTGCCTCTCTGGCTTTGTCTCCAAACCTTCCAACCTGGCTGACCCTCTAATATTCTTATTCCTAATCCTGTTCATCCTCGTCACACCCAGTGCAAATCTTAACATCTTCAACTCTGCCACGTCAAGCTCTGACTCCTGACTTTTTGTCAATGCTACTGTCTTCAACCCATATAACATAGCTGGTCTCACTACCCTCTTGTAGACCTTCCCTTTGACTCTTACTGGTACTCGTCTGTCACAAATCACTCCTGACAGTCTTCTCCACTCACTCCATCCTGCCTGTACTCTCTTCTTCACATCTTGCCCTTTATATGTCCATTAATGATACTTTTAACAAAAACTTGTATGACACAATCCCCATTTGTAATCAAGCAGTGCTGTTAATGGTATCAATCTACAAATACTCCCCTCCCAAAAAAAGGAATTTATGTTAAACAGAACCTAAGTATTGATGTCAATATTTTATTATGCACTAAACATTTAACAGTTGACATAGATAAGCTTATCTGGAAGCTCCTCCTGGGACATGCTTGTTCTCCCTGAAACAGTAGCACCAACATCAATCACATGCGGTTGTGCACTTTCCACTGAGCTCTCTGGATCCCTGACAGTGGACAGGAACTCTTCATTTGGTGTCAGTGGTGGGTGTGTTGCAGCCTCCCCCTCCAGTAGCAATCCATTCACAGGCCACTGCAGCTGATCTCCTATTGGGCTGAAGAAATCATGTCAGTGTCTCTGTGATGCACTTAATCATATGTCCTGTTCTGGCTACCTACAGCATGTACATCATGCACTATTTGCTGCCAGATTTGCATTCTTCCAGACATATCCCCATGTCCTCTCTCAAGCAGAAAGCCACCATGTTGCCTGAATGCTTTGAGAATAACTTCATTCTCGGGGTCACTGAAGGGGAGTTTGCAGGGATTGGGACACCTGAGTGCCATAGTCCTAGGTGACATAAAACAGAAAAGAATGTTAATACACTTAAGCATCATATACTATGCAAAATAATAATATGTATAAGGCTATTAATTATTGTTTTGTTACAGTTAAATTACAATTGGCTTTCACATGTAACAGTCATTGAACAGGGATTATACATATAAAATATCTGTAAGGATGTAAATTCTTTTACATATTAATGTGCATGATGACTTGATATTATCAGATCTGAGTACATGTGTTCACTATGTGCACTGTAAAAGTCATATTAAACAAATTTGCTATTTGTGGGAATGGGACCCACAGCCATCAGACTGTACCTGATATTGATGAGTTCATAGATACATGAGCTGATGTTACTGTGTACTAAATTATTGGTCTGACAAAGACTTGTGTCCTGATTTTAACAAACTGTATTACCTCTCAGTGCAGCTACTTTCAAGTTACCCTTGCTCTCAGTAATACTACAATATCTACCTTGTGCTTCTCTGAGATGTGGTAATCTCTCTCCTGATGTGCCTCCTGAGTTTCTAGAATCTCTACACATAAGGAAAGTCAGTATGGTAGAAGTGTTTGGTGCTGTGCCATCATAGTGGTTTGCATAGGTATAATGTTTATTTATTTTATTTATTTTTATTTTACATTTGTTGACCGGGATAGTCCGACTGGATATATGTTCATTTTCAACGGAAGCCCGGGGAGAAAAGCTCCAGATAACACAGATAGAACATAACAGATATAAGTCAAACATAGTTACAAAGCCCTCTAGTAGGTACTCACAATATACACAGTGTGTAATAGTATACAAAAACAACAGGTTGCAGCAAGCTATTATGAGCAAGAGATGCGTACAATATTAATTTAAAGGACAACTATGAGAAACTGCATAACCTTTCTATTATTGATCATTGTTTTCCCCCCTCTAGAATTCCCCTCTCATCTTAAAATTGTATTTCTTAATGGAAAAAATATTCTTCCCTCTGTCTCTGCAGATATCTGTGACCGGGTATCCATACAGCAAGTCATTTGATAGCAGTACATACTCTCACGCTTGCTGTCTGCAGTGAAAATTCGCCCATCAGTTCCACTGAAGTGTTCTGTTTTTAAGCTATTCTTACACACCCAGTCCTTCATTTTTGCCCAGTAACCACCCAATTGCTAATTATTCACACCCTTGAGAACATTAGCATTCCATCACACACCTTCTTTGTCCATAAAACTAGCCTTCTCCACCAGCAGGAACTTCTTTTTTCTTTACTAGTTGCTGCACGTCGTTGTTTTCGTAATGGAGAGTTCTGTTGCAACAGGCTTGGTGAAAATCTATTATGGGAAGGAAGATGACCATGCCATGGTTCACAAATTCTTAATCAGCAGTGTGAGGGATTGGTACTTGTAATGATGTGTGCTGCAAAAGTTTATTAAGCAAATCCAGTACCAGCTATTTTGGGATTTTTTTGTGCGATCTCGGCATTGTGTTCTCTCTGTCAATATTTTTGGTTTTATAAAGTCATACTAATTTCTGAGGAAGTTTTATCCCATTTTGAAACTAGCATGATTCCCTAAATTTGTGACTTGTATACTTCATGGTAGTCATCAAAGTAAAGAAATGTGTTGCTTTCATTGGATATCTTTGTTGTGCTGTTCCATTCATTATAATGTCTTGATCATCGTTTGCGTCAGTGGCAGGGGAATGGTGCCTGCCTTTTTTTCCAGGGGACTTTGGCATATTGTCGGGTAGTGTCACAGGCAGTTAAAAACCAAACATACAACTAAAAATTGATCTCTGCAACTGGCACGGCAGTGTAAAACAAACCGACTCTTCTCAATGTAAAAACTTAGGATTTAAAATTCCACGTTTTTACATTGAGAAAAGTCGGTTTGCTTTATACTGCCATGCCAGTTTCAGGGATCGTTTTTCAGTTGTCAGACTTTGGCATATTGTTTACCAAAGTCCATGTGTAAGCCAGCCCATCCCCTTGGTGGTTCAGTGGGGATGTGGTCTTACTTAGACTTATTTACTTCGGATTGGATTAATCATCCATATCCCTTCTGAAAAAGTTAGAGGTAGAATGTGTGTTTTGCATGGTTAGTTGTCAGTGTAAGTGGAGACAGAATATAATTATTATTGTTAGGATGGAATTTCTAATCAACAAAACATATGTCTGACCAGTCACTTTACATGTACTGAATGTGTTTTATATATATGTATGTGTGTAAAGGGATGTTAGGGGAATGTTGTACTTTTTTTTTTTTGCTTGAAGGAGAGGGTGCCTTGCCAGCTTTAGGCATGACCGGTTTCTAGCTTTACATGTGTTGCATTACAGTTTGTGGTTGTTCCTAAATTCTTTGCACAGGTTGATGACCTTTGTTGTGGTGAGGTCTGACTGTGTTGCAGCTTTCTCCATGTCAGTCTAGGCCATGTCTTAAACATTTTATTATGGTCACAAACAAGTTCTGTACTGCTGGAATACGTGTTAACTTGCATTTTTTTGAGGATTTTCTATTGACAAGAATATACTGTTGTTTAGGCATTAACTATGTGTTTTCCTTTTTTTGGCCCTGTATTTGTCTTGTTTACATAATGATTGCTCAGTGGTGGAGGTATATGCCTGAGGAGTGAGAATTAGTGAGTGCAGATGGACATGCATGTCATCAATAAGGGTTTTTTAATGGGTATTGCCTGTATTTGGTTTTAGCACTGTTGCTTAGTGATTCTGTGTGCATTAGGGCTGCAGAGGGTGTTCTGACAGGTAGGGTTTATATATATGTCACCTTTTTGCTATACTCCTAGATGTCACATGACCCCCACACACACACACACACACACACACACACACACACACACACTCACACTCACTCACACACACACACACACACACACACACACACACACACAGTGTTACTACATACTGGTGCTGTCTGGTAACCACCTGTAATTATGAGGGGAGCAAAAGAAAAAAAAAGTTTCCATACTTCAGGAGGCTGAGGCTGGAAAGTCTAAGGGAAGTTTTTGTTTCCAACAAACAGCACGACCTTAAGGTGGATCTAGGTGAAGTATTCAGTCCTAGTTAATGATGAGTACTTTTAGTTGAAGCCACAGAAAATATTTACTTTTGGAACGCAACAACCCTTCCCCGCACCAACAGCAGTACATTATGGACTTTGAGACAAGGATGAATTGCCAGTGTCCTTATCTCTCCATCTTTTAAATATATTATTTTGTCTGGGATACTGATTTACTTTGGTCATTTTATTAATGGAAGTAGTGCTTAGGTTTAAGTTTCACCACCGTTTTGTGGGAATGCTTGTGTTCTGTGCTTCAGCATTTTCTTTGGCAAAACTGCTTCATGAATGTACAATTTAATTGACCATGTAGCTTTCTCTTTTGATGGGCTTATCACTTCTTTCAATAACAAATACTTTATGTTTGAAATAAGGCAGCCAGGTCCATACTAACTGAATTTTGGGAACGGATTACAAGTTCCTGGACAGTAGCTCACTATGCAGGTTTACCATGTTTGGTTCATAGCCACTGGACGCCACCTTAACTTTACTCAACATCCCCATCATGGGCTAGCCTGTTTGTCTACTTTTGGAAATTAAAATCTTTTTGAAGTCTCCCTGTGTGAGACAGAGAGAAAGAGAGAGATAGTGAGTTGCATCTGTGTGCTCACATGTCTTTTTTTTCCTTTCTCATTCTTTGTATCTGTTAAAACTTGTTTTCCCCCAATTTAAACTAAGACAAATCCCCCCACATTTCAAACCTCATCTGGGTGCAGCTTTGAGAACAGCTGATGTGTCTGAAGCATTGAAAATACCTTTTTCTCCTTCCAACCCAAACATGTCCATTTTATGACATTAACTGTTAGTTTTTTCTATCTCTGCACACTTCCCCCATCGCACATATAACTTGATCAGTGTTTTGCTTAACTCCCTCCCCCAGTTTACTCTAGTTTGTGGAAGCAGGAGTCTGACAGAAGACTTGAATGTAAATGAAAGGTGTCCTATAACTTTAAGACAGTGCAGGAATTAAGAGGTGATGTATTGTTAGATGTCCTTACATTCACCGCTGCAGTATTCGTTACAGATGGGATTCCCTGCCGTGAAGCCCACCATCTGGCCAGTTTACCAAAATGTACCATTTGTTTAGGGTACGCTGAATGCCACCTACACACTCCTTGTGTAGCGTAGGGCATAAATGTGACGTTCAGGTGCATCATCCTCAGGACTTCTTTCCCCCAGTCTGAGCACTGTTTTTAACTGTTGGCCTGTTACCACCGTCTGTTTTTGCCATATTTCAGTTTTTTGGCTTTCTGGTGATTATTTCTGTTTGCTGAAGTCCTCACTATTGCAGACAAGTATCCAGTTGGGTGTTTTGTTCTTTTTTGATTGTTTTGTGCTGTTTGGGGTAATTGTCATCCAGGAAAGGTAAATTCCAATGTGGGAGACTGATTCCACATAAAGACCACCATGATAAGTGTCTTTTTGCTTAGGTTCTGCTCATGATCATACATCTCATTCAGTCTGTCTGACATTTGTTCCTAAAACTCTTTGCAGTAGGCTTTCTTCCTTTTATTGTATCTTGAGAACCAGCATTTTAAGTTTCTTGCTAAAGATGCTATAGATGGAACTTCCTACCTTGTGGGTCACCTGTCTGGGAAGAAGAAGGTGCATAAGGTAAGACCAAAATCTTCTGCTGTCCAGCCTCTGCTGGCAGTTTTTCCAAAGGTTATTATGAACCCGGAGGCTCACCCAATTGTTTTGTCAGATTTCTCGACCACGTCTGGGTTGGAGGCCAGTGAGGATACGGCTGTCAGCACATTCGATAAGGCAATGCAGGTCTCCATTTCAGGCATTCAGGAGGGTTCAGCGGTGAAGGAAAGGACATCTACTCTTATGTTAAGATTGTACACAGCGACTGATAATATAAAGACTACGGAACAGTCAACCAAATAAGTAGTAGATACTCCTGCTCCAAACGGAATGAGCACCAGCACAAAACAGTTAACCACTCTCTTCCTTTCCGAGTATTTTATTGACATAAAATCACATCCAACAGGTTGGTTAAGCGTTTTCATCTAACAAGACTTCATCAGAACACTAACCAAAAGTTCCATGATCCCTTTATACATCCTGACTTCCACAAATTACATCCCAATTAACTTTTAAAGTGCTAGTGCAAAAACCATAATAACATTTTTACATCCTAAGTAACTAGTTCAACCTACATCCTTATAAAATAATGTGTATACATAAAATTATTACTTGCACACTTAATAACATGCACATACAAAAAATGGGGAACTGTAGGTCTAAGCATCTGGTATATCTAGTGAAATGTACCAAATGCCCAAGTTTTTATGTGGGCAAAACTACCAGATGCTTAAGAAATAGAATATATGACCACGAGTACAGTATCAAAAAGGGTGATGATAAAAATGCACTTTGGAAACATTTGAGGGACAATAATGAGTGTACTGGATTCCAGTTTGGGATACTGGAATTAGTCAAGACCAATCCCAGGGGAGGTGACATTAAGAGGACAGTGGGGGAGAGGGAAGTGAGATGGCAGATCAGACTGAATGCATCTACTCCCCCAGGAATAAATGAGTATCTGTCAATCAAGCCCATCCTAGAAGCTGATAGGAAATAGTAAGAGTATGGGATTTTAATGTTTTTTAATAAAAACGTTTTTATATGTTTATAATTGTATTTTAACATTTGGCCAGTATAACATATATATACTTATATATTTATTATACATTTTTTGTATGTGCATGTTATTAAGTGTGCAAATAATAATTTTATGTATACACATTATTTTATAAGGATGTAGGTTGAACTAGTTACTTAGGATGTAAAAATGTTATTAAGGTTTTTGCACTAGCACTTTAAAAGTTAATTGGGATGTAATTTGTGGAAGTCAGGATGTATAAGGGGATCATGGAACTTTTGGTTAGTGTTCTGATGAAGTCTTGTTAGATGAAAGCGCTTAACCAACCTGTTGGATGTGATTTTATGTCAATAAAATACTCGGAAAGAGAGTGGTTAACTGTTTTGTGCTGGTGCTCATTCCGTTTGGAGCAGGAGTATCTACTACTTATAAGATTGTACACAGCTGTAATTTTTTGAAGCTTGGGATTGAATTCCATCCTTTTAGCATTTGGCTCATGGGGATTAGAAGTAATGTCTGTGGTTGTGGGGGGTGATTTAAAGAGATGGTGGGCCAGATTCACGAAGACTTGCATGGAGTGTAAGAGTAGTGTAAGATGGCAGACAGGCAATATGGCTGCCGAGCGATTCAGCAATAGTCGGCAGGGGCGTACATGAGAGCTTCAAAAGCCACTCTTGCATGGACAGTGTTATGGTATGCAAATTACCTCATTTGCTGCTGAAAGCTATGCAAATGAGGTAAATTTGCAATCCAGGAAACACTAACCTGTCTGTGTAAGAGTAGTGTTATTTGCAGAAATGTACTCCGTTGGTAACGGAGTACCATTCTGCAAATAGCTAAACGGAGCTATGACAGCTCCAAATAAAGGATGCATTTAGTTGAGGAAGCATGCCACTGGCCAAATATAAGGCCATTGGCATTTGCAAATGTTGTAAATCCTTAAAATCCATTTTTTCCCAGATCACCAATGTGTAAGCATAACACAGCAGCGTGCAAATGTGCTGCGCTTTAAATAAAATGAAAACAATTGAAAAATAGCCAAAAATGGGTATTTTCACTAAAAAGCTTGTTCTGCCATGCAGGTGAATGACAGGCTGAAAACAACATGGCCACTGAGTAGTGGTTGCTAAGGGGGGGAGCTCAGTGTGAGAGATGTAACCAAGCATTATTAGGCAATCCTATGCAAATGAGGACAAGGATAGTGAATTCCAATTTTCCCTGGCATGTGAGCCATGTCCCTAGATTGTAAGTGTAGAAGTAGGGGAGTAGTAGAGTAGAAGATAGATGACATCATGAGGGGGGTATGTCTAAAGACTGTAAGCTGATTGGAGCACAGTGTCTGGTGTTTGCCCTGAGTTGCTCAGGATTGCAAGAGGTGTGTCTACAGTTGTCCTAGCTGAAAACAAGAAACCAAAGGTGTACGCCATGTATATATCTTAAATTTCTTGTGTGCGCACATGTGCGCTTGTTTGTGCGGCGCTGCCCCTTGTGGAAACAGAAAGGGAAAAGGAAGGAAAAGAAATAGTAGGAAGTTAACCAAGGAGAACTAGCAGAGCTGCCAGGTGAAATATATCAGAATCAGCCAATTACACAGGCAGTAGACTAGCCCAGCCCAGCCCAGCAATTTAAACTCAGCAAACAGCAGTCTACCCAGTTTTTTCACAAGAACTCTGCAACACTGCAGTACACAAAGAGTGAAAACTTAAAAAGCTTAAGTCTGACAAAATGTTAGGGGCTGCTATTGTTATCATAAACCAACATGTGCAAGGTGCTGAGGGTGGTGATGTTGTGAATGCTGCTGAGAAACCCACAGTGAGGAGACAGAGAAGAGTGTACAGACCCAGGGTAACCTACCAGGGGCTACATGAGCTGGAGATAGTGGAGCGGTATAGATTGGACAGAGACCTCCTGCAGTAAATTGTTGAGCTGTGCCGGCCACGCCTCACACAGAGAACCAACAGAGGGGAACCCATCCCAGTGGATACCAAGGTATGTGTTGGCATATGAATACTAGCAACAGGTACCTTCCAATGACCAACTGGTGATATGATGGGGGTTTCACAGGCATCAGCATCCAGGGTACTGCACCAGTTCCTGGATGCCATGTCAGCACATGTCAGTGAGCATGTATATTTCCCCAATTCCAGTGAGGCATTGGCCAGCAATATGCATCTTTTCCACCAAATAGCAGAATACCCTGAGGTGGTGGGTGCAGTAGACTGGGGTTAGTGTCTACATCAACCACAAGGGCTTCCCCTCCATCAACTGCCAGGTCATGTGCGATGCCCAGGGCATAATAATGAATGTGTGTGCTGGCTGCCCTGGAAGCTATCACAATTCCCACATCTGGCATCTGACACAGCTGTACCAGAGATTTGCCAATGGGGACATCCCTGACAGTCACCTAGTGGGGGATGCTGGATACACACTGGAGCCATGGCTGATGACACCCATCAGAAATGCACACACACCTGAACAAGAACTCCATAATGAGGCACATGCACAAACAAGAAACATTATTGAGCGTGTGTTTGGGATGCTCAAGTCATGGTTCCGGTGCCTGGACACATCTGGTGGAGCCTTGCAGAACTCACCAACTACATGTACCCAAATTGTCATGGCATGTGCCATGCTGCACAATACGGTCCTGCAAAAACAGCTGCAGCAGGAACAGTATGGGGCAGGGCCAAACAGCCCACCACCATTGCCAAGGCCTGCACAGGCACAGTGTGACTCAGAGGAGGAACAACCTGAGCCTGCCCCAGTAGGCAGAAGGAGGTGTGCCCAGTATGCCCTGGCCTTGGCAAAGAGGCAACGTATAGCACATACACTGACTCAGTAGGAACCCTGGAAATGACACCTCTCTCTGACTCGCACATACAATAAAAGGGATGCCTAACGTGACACTACCTGTTTTCAAACATGTATAGGGAGTGTACTATGTGCATCCAACATAGGCAGCCCTGCAGCACCACCTGATGCATGATTGCCCTATTTTAAGCAATATAAAGCAGTGCTAAGCACATTTTATCACTATTTAACATATTTAAGCATAATTGCGTGGAACTGCGCGCCGCGCAAACTATCGCAACGTTGGGCAATGTTGGGCAAAGTCAGGCAAGGTCGAGCAAAGCTGGGTAAACATGCTCACACCTGCTTTACTGTTCCTTAACCAGTCAGGTCTGCCCAGCAGGAAAATAAAAAGCCATGACAGGGCTCAATCTCAGGATACTGTGCACTATAGTCACAGTACTGAACCACTAAGCCATGACAGCATTTCACTGGCACAGACACAGCAGGGCAGTTGTAGACTAATGCAAACATAAACAAATGCTGTATCATGCCCTCTGAACTTCCTCCAGGCCTATGCAGACAGATAACAGCAGGCCAGGCAGTGTTATGTGGGTTGGGTAGGCTATAAAGTCACAAACTAATATACGTGAAATTGGAAGCTAAGTTCTGTAGTACAGTAGTATGCCTCAAGCCAGTGCAATAGTCAACAGTACAGACTGAAATGGAGTACCTGACATAGCAGTGCAGGCCTAGCAAATGTGTATAAGTGTCAGGTGAACCCCTCATCCTATGTACACCCACAGTAACAATCAGGTGTGCCCCCTGGGAAGAAATCTACAAATAATAGCTGTCCCCCCTGTATGTAGAAATGTTGATAAGTCTATGCAAAGCGACTCATGGAAGCCCTGCAGGCACAGCGTACTTCCTGTCGATGTACAACACAAAGGTGAGCCCTGAAGTAAAAACCAACTTGATTTTTCACACACATATAGTATATATGTCCATACTGGGTATGCTCACACAAATAAATGAAACAAATGTCAGTCAACAACATACTGAAAGGTCATACTGAGCATACTCACACACTTAGGCCATGTCTGAGTACAGCAGTGGGCCACACATATCTGGCAGTTGCAGTTCTTACCCCAGAAACTTGTCACTATTCACCAATCCTGCCTTGTGCACACAGTTATATGAAAACAGACCCATATAATATATTGGACTCCTGTCATAATCAAACTATGTACTACAAGTACTTAAGTTGTTCAAAGAAAGTGAAAATTCAAAGAGGATCAGTAAACCTCCGATCAGTATCATCAATAAACAATGAACACTCCTTACATTATCCAATCCATGTTCTGGCAAAAATATTGTCAAAAAGTCCATAGAGAACCATGAAGCTTTCTTTCGCAATGTCATATATATCAATGTAAACACATATATGTTCTGAGTCAGTGCAAACTGTAAATGAATACCTGTACATGACTGACACTGCCAACATCTTGTCAGACAGGTTCATACATATTTACCCCCCCCCCCCACTGACAAAAGGGCCCATTATCATACCTGGAGATTGTGAAAACCCAGAAATCACATATACAATGGTTAAACAGTACTTTCCAAACTTAAAAACATGGCATCTATGGGATGACATGGTTTCCCTAGCTGTGTCATATGTGAACTCCAAAAAAACAGACCCTGCACCTGAACAGTCTGTTGAGACTCACCCTCTGTACAGGATATGAAACTGCTGAATGCATTACAGCAAAATTTGGCACACTCCACAAGTGTTGGTGCACAACAGACTATAGGAACTATTGTCTTATAAGCCTATTAAGCCTGATCTGCAAGGCCATGGAATCCATCAAGATAGAACTCATAAAAGAACGATTGTGATCCTGCAATCACCCAACCCTACCAATTTCAGTTTGGTTGGGGCAGATCATGGTTTCCAAACCTGCTAGACTGTTTTCAAGGCAGTCACCCAGGACAAACATCAATGAAATGAGCTACACACGTCCCACATAGACCTTGGAAAGCCCTCGTCCAACATCCCAGACACATGTTGTATCCACAAAATCAACAAACAGTGCAGAAATATGTATGTCATCTGATGGATTGCCAACTGGGGCGCAGATAGATCCCACAAGGTAAGAATTGTGGTCTCCTGTTCAAGCTGGTAACAACCGCTGTTCCCATGGCTCAGTCCTGGGACCCCTCCTGTCTGGTGTATACTTTTCAGAAATACAGTCAAACACATGAAGGCTATGTTTAGCAAAGTATGTGGATGATTGCAAAAAAGTTGTCATAATCGATGTTTGGGACAACAGAGACATCCTTAAAAAGGGTCTCAGTCAGACATATGTGATGTAAAAATCATAGCCTTGAGCTAAAGTCATACAAATACCACATAGGTGCCAACACCCTAAATATGTAGGTGATAATAAGGGATCTATGGACACATGTGGATAGTCATCTCCACTTCCAGAAACATGTTCACAAAGTGGTTAGAAAATCATGCTATGTGTTCCCACAAACTGCCAAAGTCTTTGCATGTAGGTCAAAGGAGGTTCCTTCTACTCATCAGTCATCAAACCCATCAGAGAGTACCATAACACACTTGAGATGAATCTGACTATGCACCCTCAGCAGCTGGAAAGATCACTGAAGGACCTCAACAAGAGGATTACTGGCCTCAAACAGTTGCCTCATGCAACAAGACTGAATTTAACTCAATCTGTACTCTGGTGCATACTGTCTACTCAGGAGATCTCTGCCCAACAGACAGGTCCATGTCCAATGCAGAACTGATGTGCATGTGCTATCTGAAGTAACCCCAAGCTCACTGTACCACATGCTCTAAGGATATCATCATCACAACATTAAATAGAACATGGAGGGATACATTACTAACTCACAGTCTTCCCTTGCTTTGGAACAGGCTCCCCACCAACATTAAGTTGAGACCCTCACTGACACTCTTCCAGAGGAGCCTTGATGACTGTATGTGAAACTGAACTGTCACACCATGGATCACTTCATCAGCTCAACTACACAGAGGCCTAGGGAACTAACTCCATGGGTGGTGATAGCTGCACACTCTGGCCATACTAATATATGCCTTCAGGCAGATAGCCTATTACCTACCCATGTACCTCTATATATATGTAGGGGGAACACAGTATAATAAGCCAAAGATGGTTGGGCATAGATGTGTGTTAGAGGGTGACCATGACAGGGAGCCATTCAGGACTGTCCCACCCAGCACACATCCCAATGGCATGAAAGACATGAGGTGCACATCTCTCCCACTGTACATAACAGCCACCAGTATCTGTAAGCATTACAGTGTATGTGGTTCATGTTCCTGCTGTACAACATGACTGTACAATGAAGTACACATCTACTATCTGTAGACATGTACCTGTCACATAGGCTCATAGGTATGTAGTAGACTATCTCCAAAAAGGCATATATCAGCTTACGCAAGTTGTGCAGCTTTCACCACACCATTGGGTAGTCTCCCAAGGCCTAGTTCACATAGTTAGTACCCTAAGCCCCTCTCTAGTGGGGCTGCTGATGTGATGCCTGGCATGAATTGTCTGTTTCCCATCCACTCATTAAGGTTCCAATTGAAGAGTGTCAGCGAGGGGTTCTGTCTGATGTACATTGGGACTCTGTTCCACAGTAAGGCAAGTGTCTGTGATGGTACTCTATCCCACCAGCATGTTGTATTCATCGTTCTGATGAGGTTCATATCCCTGGAATGTGTAGGGTGACTCAATGTTGTTATGTGTAGGTGGAGCATGTTCAACATCCAAAATGGTGCACTGTACTCAATGATGGGTCTGATGATGTAAGAGTAGAGTGCCAACACTATCTCTTTGGATCCTGATGCAAACCCTTTGTTGATCAGGTGGGCCACATAGGATCTCCTGATCACTTTGGCAACATGGTTGTCAAAGGAAAGATGACTATGTACATGTGTCCCCAGATCTCTTATCACCTTGTCATTATTAAGGGGGTAACACCCATGTGCTAGTTTGTGGGTATTTTGTTTTCAACAAAGAGGATCACTATGCATTCCTCCACAGTGAGCTTGAGGCCATGATTCTGAAACCATACATCTGTCTCATAGAGTCCCTTCTGGACAATATGTCTGTCTTCTGGGGAATCTGTTATGGCAAACACTTTACAGTTCCAGCAAACTTAGTCAACCACAACTCTCCTGTATTGGCATGTACATTTGAGAAGTCTATATCAAACAGGAGGAACCCCAGGACTGAATACTGGGGGACACCAGTCATTACTGGTGTAGAGTCTGACATGTAGCCAGCAACTCGTAATGTGTGGGATCTATCTGTGAGCCAGTTTGGAATTCATCTTGTGATGTATGGATTCATGGCCAGGTTGGTGAGTTCATCTATGATACCTGACTGGGGAATGGTGTCAAAGGCCTTAGCGAGGTATAGGTAGGCTGTGTGGAGCTCATTTCAATCATCTGTAGCCTGGGTAACTGTCAAAGAAATCCTCCCAGTTCAGGAGTGGTCTGCATTTGACGAAGCCAAACTGGGTGTGCTCAACTGTGTGAAGGTTCCCAATCTCTGTATTGTTGACTTCCATTATGATTGGCTCCATTGACTTGCAGAACACACTTGTCAGGCTCATAGAGCATGAATGCCAAGGGGTTTTTGTGGCCCCACCCCCGTGGAGTGTGAAGAATGATGCTGTGCAACATTCTATAGGCACATTTCCTGTATAGACTATGTAGAGAGAGGTGTAGGTACCCTTGATGAATATGGATACATCCTCACCCTATGTGCTATGATTCAGGTTCTGATGCTGGAAGGTATGGAATGAGCAGTATTCTGGCAGTACTGGTGAGCTGTCTGGAGCCTTGAACTAGGTTACTGATACTGCACAGATATCAATATTTTCCATAATGAGAAGTGTCTCGAGTGTGTGCATCTTGAGGCTGAGACATCTGGCAATGAGTAGAATTTAGCTCACTTTGTGGTTATTTGTGTTGGTTATGGGGTTTGGTTTGTCCTGCGTGACCGGTGTTCCACACCTGACGTCAGCGCCTCATTGGTCCCATCTGACCATAAGCTAATTACCCTACATATCCATCTCCTGGACCCACATCCCCATTAAGAAAACCATGTTAAAAAATGTCTCCAAAGCCAACTTCATGCTTCTTAAGACAGAAGTGCTGAACTGCAGGACACCCATGCAGATGGACAATACAGTTACAACTACTGAATCCTTCACAATTGCACTTTATAAGCACTTACATGACTGCATGCATCGTGCTAACCCAAACAGAACCAAGACGCTATCCTCCAAGAAAAGGAAGTCAATCTGGTGTTCCCCTGCCATAAACAAACTGCACAACAGAAGGAAAATACTGTTGCAAAAGAGGATAAAATCCCATAAGGGGAGGAGCTCCATGGTCAACATCAGTAAGAAGCTGTGATCCATGATAAAATCCTCCAAAGCTAGTTATGAAAACAAAATTGACGCTGATTCTAAAGACAACCACAAAGCATTCTATAGCTATATCAAGAATCTCAATGGCAACACTCAGATCTGCTCTGAGTTACAGCACAATGGCACTAAATATTCAGACCCAACTGATATTGCCAATATCCTGGCAGATAGGATCAATGCTAACTTTACCCCCCTCTCACCCATGAAAGAGCACATCTCTATAATGGAAGACTGCAAAGTTGCTGTTGTCACGGCTGCACAGGTAAAAAACTCTCTCCAAAGCCAGGAACACAGCATCCATGGGACCAGATAACATCCCAGGCTGTGTTCTACACAAACTACAGAACGAACAGGCACCACACCTACGTACCATGTTCAGTCATAGCCTCACCTCAGGCTTTGTGCCTGTTGAATGGTGCACAGCAACGGCTATCTCACTACACAAGGGGGGAAACCACCATGGACCCCAGGAACTAGCACCCCATTAGCCTGATGAGCCTGCTCTGCAAGGCCATGGAATGTATCATCATATAACTTATAAAAAAAGACATTGGTAATCTCCATACTCTGGACCACAACCATATTGGGTTTGTAAAAGACAGATCATGTCTCCTAAACCTGATAGACGTCATTAAAACAGTCAGCAGAACCGTAGACAAGGGTAAGGTGGTTCACACAGCTATGTAGATCTTGCCATGGCTTTCAACACCATCCCCCACTCTGGAATTATAGATAAACCACTAAACTAGGTATAAATCGCTATGTCACAAAATGGGTTGCCAACTGGCTAACTGACAGAACACACACTGTGAAAGTAGCAGACTCCAAGTACGACTTTGGACCAGAGACAAGTGCAGTACCACAGGGTTCAGTCCTGGGTCCTGTCCTGTCTGGTATCTACTTCCCTGAAGTAAACTTTAACATGGAAGGTATGTGGCTAATCAAGTTTCCAGATGACTGCAAACTAGGAACCATAATTGAAACCGCTGAAGATGTGGACATCCTACAAAAGGGCCTCACTGAGACAGATGCCTGGTGTCAAAGCCATGGCCTCAAGCTCAATGCCAAAAAGTGCATTGTTATCCCCTTTGGTAAAAACTCTGTAGCCATGAACTACAACATAGGCGGTAGTATACTTAACACTGAAAGTGTAATAAGAGACCTTGGGTCACAGGTGGACAGTGGACACACCTGTGATAATCACATCCCCGTAGTAGTCAGGAAATCCTTCTACGTGGCACACCTCATCACAAAAGGTGTCTCATGCAGAATAGAAGAGGACATTGTTCTCCTCTACTCATCACTCACTAGATCCATAATAGAGTACAACGCCCCTTTTGCTATGTACCTCACAAGACATCTACAACAACTGGAAAGCCTGCAAAAATACCTCACAAATAGCATTAGCAGCCTGAAATACATGCCATATACAGACCGTCTCAAAATGCTCCAGCTGTACTCTCTCGTATATCGCCTACTCAGAGGTGATCTCTGCCTAACATACAAAGCTATGTCAAACACAGAGCTGTTGGACATGCTCCACATAAAACACTCACAATCCCTCTGATCTTTGGCCCCAAAACCCAGAGTGAAATACAAAAGGAAGTGGTGTATCCATTTACATTATGGATACCCACACCTTCAGGTTAGTGGCACAGCATGAGGCCTTGGAGACCATGCAAGTGCAACTAACATTGGGCAAAGATGCTTATCAGATTGTAGCCTGCTAGAGATCACCTACTTTGTCTCAGGAAACTCACTCATTATTCCTGAGAACAGTGGAAAATATAAAGGTCATACCAAACACCATTATATGAGGAGATTACAACTACCAAAACACTGACTGGGAGAATTACTCATGTACAACGTCCTTTGCCCAATGTTTCGTAGAGTTTGAAAACTCAAATGCTCTGGAACAGCTGATCACCACGCCCACTAGAGGTGACAACATACTGGACCTGATCATCACCAACATGGGGTACCAGTGTTCCACAACAGAGATAAACCCCTCACTGGCAATATCAGATCATAAAGTAATCACACTGGGCAGCCACATCATGCCCCCCACAGTCAAGGAAACCACTGTGAAGAAAGTTTCTAAAGCAAACAGCACACTTCTCAAGACCAAAGTGGAAAGTTCAAAAGCACCCTTGCTATAGGATAATGCTAGACAATCTGCAGAATCATTTACAAGTGCATTCTATGAACTGCTTCTTACTGAAATTGGTACACCTTGTTTGCTGTAGCATAGACTAGATCCAGGCCTGCTGAATCTAGCTTTGTTTGTATAACTTGAGCACTAATCCAGGCATTCTTTAAAGTATTCAATTGTATTTATTACTGTTGGTAGCAACTTGATTAAAGTGTATCTATCATTCTAAGTCTTTTGGATTAAGCACTTGGGCTTCAGAGCAGTTGTTTTACATTAGGAAGGTTTGTGGCCTGCACTGTGGTGGCAGGACAGGTAGCTTACATCCTTCTAAGTTGGGAATTGCTGATTGAGGGCTCAATGTCTGTTATTCTAAAAGTGTATTAGTTCTGGTTTAAGCACTTGGGCTTCAGGCCAGTTATTTTACATTAAGAGGGTTCGTGGTCTGCACTCTTGTCGGAGGAGAGGCTGGACTCTGCCCTTCTGAGCTGGGAATTTCTGGTTAAAGGCTTATAGTGCTTGCATATTTGAACTGCTTCTTACTGTAATTGGTACACCTTGTTTGCTGTAGCATAGACTAGATCCAGGCCTGCTGAATCTAGCTTTGTTTGTATGCTTGTTGTTTGTTTGCTTGTTATTTCCCTGAAAAGCTAATTCCACCTAAAACGTGGCTTTTCAGCACTTCTGTGGATCCCTAGTGATATCTGCATTGCTTACTGTACTTATTTCCTTGTTTCACTTGAAAGAAAGTTACTGTTTGTCATTTTTGCATTTAAATTACCTGCAACACATTGCATTTAAGTTACCTGGCACTTGCTCACTAAAGCAATTTTATAAGTCAGCACTAAAAAAATTAAAAGCACTACACCCTCACAAACTCACGTTGAGTACCTTTTTACCCATTGGCCCTTTTTTTCAATTATAAAGGAATTCCCAATACTATTCTAGCATGTCCAAAGGTCAGTTGCCAATCTCCTCTCTGGTCCAGCTGGTGAATCTGGGAATCTTAAGGCAATGTTACAACTGCCTCATGTACACAGCCAAACCTCTCCTCCTCCCAACAAATTCCAACACATGTGAGAGATGCAACCATATAGCCAAACTGGAGGCTAAGCTCTCTCAACTCAGTACTGGCGTAACCAGTCAGGAGGAGAAGGAAACCACACTCACTACAATTCCAGTCTCACATAGACCTACCATGACAGCATACCAAACAAATAAACACACAAAAACATACTCGGAGGCTCTAAATAAAAATCTGCCTAAGCAGCAGAGACCTCCAAAGCAGACACCCAAGCAACTGCTACCCCAAAACAAAACACATGCAACACATAGCTCACAAAGCCAGTGTGCCGAACAGTCACAGCCCTTAAGGCTAAAGAACACACCTGATACACTTGTAATAGGTGACTCTATCGTCAGGCACACTGACGTCCCGCTCACCAGGCTGAACAAGGAGAAGGTCACGGTGAGCTGCCTGTCAGGCACTAGGATCCGTCACATAACACAAGCACTCAGGTCACTCCAAGGCAAGTACAAATATGACTCAGTCATTGTCCATGCTGGTGTGAATGAACTGAGACGTACCTCTCTGGACTACATGAAAAGAGACATAGAAGAGCTCTCTGAGCATGTAGCCCAGGTCGGTATGACCCTGACCTTGAGTAGCATCTTACCCTCACCAAGAATGATGCCACAATATGAAGACAAGATGATCAATTTCAACAATTGGCTTAAGTACTGGTGTCATTCAAAGGGGATCCAATGCCTGTCAGCCTGGGATGACATGCTCGACAAGCCATGATGCTTCGCTAGGGACAGCTTGCACCTGTCACCCCTGGGCTTTCGGATATTGGCAAAGGCTCTTGCTACCCCATAGTGCCTTTTTAGGCAAGGCTCAAAGACAAACCCACCTCCATAGGTATCACAAGGGATAAGAAACTAAGAGTAATGCTACTCAACGCCAGAAGTCTAAACCTCAAGATGCATGCACTCGAAACTCTCCTTAGCATGGAGAACATTGATATCTGTGCAGTAACAGAAACCTGATTCAAGGCTCCCGAGAGCACGCCAGCACTACCAGGTTATACCTCATACCATGCTTTTTGGCCCCAAAACTTGGACCGAACCACAAAAGGAGGGGGAGTATCAATATTCGTCAAAGATACCCACACCTCCAGGTTGGTGGCACAGCACGAAGCATCAGAGACTATCCATGTGCAACTAACAGTGGGTAAAACTGCCTTCCATTTTATAGCCTGCTACAGACCACCATCCCAAACCCAGGAACCCCACTCGGCCTTCCTGAGAACACTGGAAAATATGAAGGTCTCTCCAAACACCATTATATTGGGTGATTTCAACTACCCAAACATAGACTGGGAGCATTACTCTAGCTCCAACACCCTAGCACAAAGGTACCTAGAATTTATAAACTCAAATGCTATGGAACAACTTGTTACCACTCCCACAAGTGGGAAAAACATACTGGACCTGATCATCACCAACATGGGGACTTTATGCTCCAGACCAGAAGTATATCCCTCACTGGTAAGATCAGACCATAAACTAATCTCACTGGATATTCACATCCCGACCCCACCCCCTGCCCAGAAAACCACAGTGAAAAACTTCTCTAAAGCAAATTTCACACTCCTCAAAACTGAGGTGGAATCCATCAAAGCCCCCGGGCCTGTGGAAAATATGGCCCAGACCACAGAATCCTTTATAAATGCATTCTATAAACACCTTCAGGAATGCACGGATCATGCAATCCCAAATAAAACCCAGACCCAATCCTCCAAAGGCAGACGTCCTGTCTGGTGGATCCCAGCCATAAACAAACTATACAATAGAAGGAGGAAGCTACTACATGATAGAGCAAAATCCCAAAAAGGGAAGGCATCTCTGATCAGTATTAGCAAAAAACTACGGGCACTCATAAAATCGTCTAAGGCCAGCTTCGAGAGAAAAATTGCACAGGACACTAAGGATAATCACAAGGCTTTCTTTAGTTATGTTAGTAACCTGGGTGGGAATTCCCAGATATGCTCAGAATTAGTCCAAAATGACAAAAAATACACTGAACCCACAGACATTGCCAACATGCTAGCTGACAGGTTCAGCGCAAACTCCAACCACCAAAGGGCAAATATCTATCCCAGCAGAGTGCTGCCCCTGACATCTCAGATGCTCTGGTAAGAGCCCTCTCCAAAGCAAAACACAGCATCAATGGGACCAGGCGGTGTCCCGGGCTGCGTCCTACATGAACTCCAAGAAGAGCTAAACCCAAACCTAAAACTACTGTTCAATCTCAGCCTTACTACAGGATATGTACCCAAAGAGTGGCGCACAGCAACAGTGGTCCCTCTCCACAAAGGTGGTGCCTCAACAGATCCTGGAAACTATTGCCCCATAAGCCTGACTAGCTTGGTCTGCAAAGCTATGGAAAGGATCATCATGGACCTCATAAATAAAGATATTGGGGACCTACAGACACTGGATCCTTCCAAGTTCGGCTTTGTTAAGGGCAGATCCTGCCTCTTAAACCTGGTCAGTTTCTTTGAAACAGTCACCAAGGGCATTGGGTAGGGGAAGGTGGTCCACACAGCCTACCTGGACCTCGCAAAAGCCTTCGATACAATACCCCACTCAGGCATTATAGATAAGCTCACCAGCTTAAATATAACCCCCTATGCCACTAGATGGGTTGCAAACTGGCTCAAGGACAGAACCCACATGGTTAGAATTTCTGGGGCCATGTCAGACTCCAAACCAGTTACAAGTGGCGTCCCACAAGGCTCAGTCCTGGGACCTCTCTTGTTCGGTATATATTTCTCGGAGGTACAGGCCAACACGGAAGGACTGTGGCTGACCAAGTTCTCAGATGACTGCAAACTGGGTTCCATAATCAACTCTACAGCCGACACAAGCATCCTCCAAAAGGGCCTCATAGAAACAGTCAACTGGTGCCAGAGCCATGGCCTCAAGCTAAATGCCAAAAAGTGTATAGTCATCCCCTTTGGCAAAAACAAAGTGCCCACAAATGACCACATAGGTGGTAATCCATTAAGTACAGAAGAAGTAATTACC